>NC_039358.1:163243012-163255440 GCF_003573695.1 Papaver somniferum | reverse complement strand
AAAAAAAAAAAAAAAAAGTTATGACCAACCAATTACAACAACATCGGGGGTGCAAATCTACCACATCCAACTCGAAATAGGTGTGATTTTCCAAAATGAAAGTATGGAATCTAAGACTAATATAAATGGGCTAAGATTGTAGATAACAAAACATAAAGCAGACTCTGAGTATCAGCAGCTCGGAATGCAAAAACATAATGAGCTAAAGGTTCATAAAAAATATAACTAAACCTCAAAAAAAATTATTTAAAGAAAACTGGAATAGGCATTTACCGAGATTTTTATAAGCAATTGCCATGGTATTTAAAGCAGCTTTCCTAAGTTCACCATCTCGTTCTGACGTCAGAGCCGCAACAAGTTGCAGAGATTTTAATTGACCACTTATCTGGTTAGAGTGAATAGTTCAAGTAAGTAGATCGCTAATGATAATATTAAAAGAAAATTATAGGGAAAGGCGAAATAGCTCTAGGAACTAAGCATCTTTAAAGACTATTAACTTACCTCGGCACTATGAGCATCCATCAAGAAACCAATGAGATCAACACATTCTATCCGAGACCGGTTGTTTTTGGAGCGCAGACCCTCCAAAATATAAGGAAACAGCTTTGATGCAGAATACAGGGAAGCAATTTGCTTTGTCAGCTCTCGCATTTTTTCTCGCACCTGAGCAATATTATGTCCCGACTGAAAACAGAAACAAAACCAAGAATAGCAATTAAGAAGGTTAGATCCTCTTCAAAAAAATGCTGAATAAAAGGAATAATGATATCACGCTAACAATATATTGCATTAATAAATCCATAACAAAAGCCATCCAAGCTAAGTTATACAAATCACACCTTCTCCATTAGACATGGAAGAAAAATTGCTGCTTCTGATTCAGTCAGATGATAACCCTCATCTTTCAGTGCATCAAATAATTCAGGTAAGAACTCCAGTACCTGTTTTTATTTGAAATTTTTTAATGTATTCAGATGCTATAAGATGAACAACCAACATTTCCATTACCGAGTGGATGCTGAATTTGAAAACCTTAAAAAGTAAATATGGCATCGAACGTATTAGAGGAGTACCTTCAACAAGCATGTTGTGTTCGACTCACAGAACCGCAGAACAAACCATTTCAAAAGTATATCAAGAAGTTCGACCATGTCCTTGGCACTGGATGGAAGAGTCTGTAAAACCAACAGAAAATCTGACAGGGCCCTTATCATTAATAGTATTCGATATGAATAAAGAGAAAAAAACAAGCCTACCTTGTGTAACAATTCAAGCCCATCAACTTGTTTTTTGAAGTCTGTGCTCAGAAGTCGTCTGTGAAGGTCTTCCCTGAAGTACTTCATGAAATCGTTCTGAAGCAAAGGTTCAATTCATATTCACAGCATTAATGATGATAAAGAAAGTTTGATAATTTCACTAAACATAAAGAGTCCATAGATGTCCAAACGGAAACCTCGAGATCTTGAATTTGCTCCAATCGAAGTTCCTCAAATTTAAATCTGCGTACAACCATTCTCTCCCTCTCTTCCTGCAGATACATATTTCGGGTCACAATGGTATGAAAGTTCACCTTCACATAGTCATAAATAGTCCAAACATACCTTGTTTGAGTCTTTGATATTGAACAAAGCCTGAGACTGTAAGGCAAGATCGTGAACAGAAGCAACGGATTCAGGCCTGGAACCCTTAACAGGAACAGCTCTCTGTTAAAGGAAAATGAAAGAATGAGCAATTGCTATCCAACAAAGTAGAGGTTCCCCAGCCCTAAAGACATACCAAAGAACTGCCTTTGCTGGCATGCTTCCCACGATCTCCTGGAGCATTCGAGGCAGATTTTCCAATCTTTGAACTATTTTTTGATGCACCACCAGTTGAAGTTCCTTTTGCAGGTTCAAATGTTTCTGGAAAAAGAGCACTTTAACACACTAACATGCAACTAAGTCAAAAACAGAAAAGAAGGGGAGTGAGAACACACCTTGGAATGCTGCAGATGGGTTGAGTCGTTCAAGAATCAGAGCTACAGCAGGTCCACGTATATCTCTCAATGTCTTGGTCACCTGAAATAAAAAGGTTCAATCGACTGTACCATTGACAAGACTGCCATATTTGCACAATTTACAGAACAAGACATCTGAGAATTCTAGCCACATACTACTTCTTGTCCAGAAACTCTGACAACTTCAACAATACATGCTTCTGCAGCTTTCCGAACTTCTGATGATTTATCCTAAAATGATGCACACACAGGCGGAGGTAAATATTCGGATACAACCTAGGGTAATTGAAAACTCAAAGCATTTCTAATGCAAGAATACCGTCAGAGCAATTGCAGCTGGTTTCAATAGTTGCACAGCATCAGATGATTCGTTCATTCCAGAAAGATGCTTTGATAACCAATCAAAAAGATCTTTTTTGCCTTCCGCGCCTATCTTTGGTTCAGCAAAAGCTCCAACAATGTATGGGACCTACAAACCCAGCATATGAAAATACTAAATAAACAGCAAACAAGTTGAAGATGCCACAAGAGAAGAACAACAAAAAATTGACAGCAGTACTTACCATCTTATCAAGTTGGACAGCTGCAAACCAGGCATCTAAGGCATTCACAGTGCATTCCCTCATGTGTTTTTTATTGTCACCAATGCATTTCAGAACATCTGATAAAATACCCTGTACCGAACCAAAATTTTCAAGTTATGTGGAAACCTCCAAAATAGGAGGAAAGAATATTAGTCTCGTATTTATAAGAAGTTAAATAATAAACCTTGCTAGCCTTTTCAACTGCCGGGCCCATTGCAGATGCAACCCCTCCAACAGTTGACAAGGTTGTCATCACTAAGTTTTTGTTACTGTCATTTAGCCGGCCTCTAAGAGCAGCAAATAACTCCGCTGATGGTTCCATAACAAAAACAACAGTTAGATAAAGAATATTTATCACCAAACATGATTGTGTAGCTGTGTCAATGCAAAATATCCACCAAAATCATCTAACTGAACAACCACTTTCCAAGTTCAACAAGGCATGTAAGATGCAAATGCAATACAGTGTCCTACCAGTTCCAGTAGGTTGTATGCGCTTATTGGCTTCTTCCAAAATCTTATTGACTGCTTCAATCGATTCCAAACGGACCTTGAATAAACAACAAAATAGGAGCAGGTTAACATCATGATCTTTTTTACGTTTTAATCAGTACCACCCTCATAATCGCCACATGCAAGTTTGCATGTCGGGAGGAAACAGACAGGTTCACGTCAGGTACATATCCATGTAGTTATGTAGTCAAGGCCATGGGACAGCGACAAGTCCCAGTAAATGAAAAAAAAAAAGGGTACAGCTGGTACAAATTTTGGTGGGCTGGGGTCAGGTCAGCTTCAGCCAAAGGATTCGCAGGGAAAGCCATTCACAGTGCCCTTCAATGGAAGTCCAATCCCTCAGTTCATGGTTCGAACTTTTACAACACCAAATTCAACACAACGTGAAATGACTATGAACACATGATTTACCTTCCAGTCAGAGCTGCCCATGTTCTTTATTAGAGTAGGAGTTATTTTTGCGCTAATATCCTCACGAGGTAGACCATCCAAACCACCAGTAGATGCAGATGACGCCAAGTCTACTGCCTTCACTGTTTTTTTAGGAGCAGCCGCAGCACCCTGTTGCAAGAGGAAAAAATAAGCGCAAGAGGTAACATGTCGGGGAACTAAGAGGAAAAAACACAGTTAAGCAATGAGCTTATATACCTCGAATGGATTCTTTTCGTACTCTGCCTCGAGTGTGCTAAGAAGTGCGGGCTTCACATCAGTCATAAACCCTTTGATATCTGCCACAAAAACAAATAAAAGATAAAACGCCGGAAAAATTAATAATCACAAACTGTACATCATAACAGGCCACAACAGGAAAAGAAAACGAAAAAAAGTGATCACCTGGGCCAACAAATTTATGTAATGAACCAATCAGCTTAATAGTTGAATTTCTTGTGGCAGCCGTACTTGACTGCAGTCCAGTGTCTTTACAGAAATCAATCAAGTCCTGCAAAAAGAATTCATACTCATGAGAGGGGGTACTGTGTGTATCTGTGAAGTGTCATGAGAGCATATGGTTGCAAAGAAAGATGGACACACCTTTAACTTTAAATGCAAAACACCAAAGTCTTCGACTGCAGATACCATCCATGCAATTCCTTCACTGAGAACCTTAGGATTCTTGTGGTCTTTCATTATTTTATACAGCTACAAAGAGCAGAAAATGCAAGCATTTATAATCAGAAGACGGATAACCAAAGGAAACAATTGCTATTTCTTGCAAATAAAAAATGAAGTCGAGAAACAAAATACTGATATCCACCTCCTGTAAACAGTTGGGAGCTAATATATAACTACAGCTAATCCAAGCTGGCAGTTTAACTTACTCTCTCAAAAACAAATCCAGGACCAACTGCCTCTGAGAAAGTAGTAAGACACTTCATTGCATGAACTCGGGTCTTAATATCTGCTACACGCTCACTTATACCTGATAATAAAGAGCAGTGAGTATATCAAGTCCACTGCATGCCGTAAAATGGAGCATAGAGAAAGTGAGAAACTATCCAAATAGATACATAACCAACAAGCAAGGAACAACAGAACGCCGTCATGGCATAATAATACATACTACTTCCAAGTAACTATATGCTTTATTTTTGATTAGCTGTGTTTTAGAACTAGAATTATTGCATTTAGCAAGCAATACATCGATTTGTAACTACATGTTACATTCAATCACAATTTTGTGCAAGTACCAAATCTAGCATGATAACGTGCAACCCTATTAAACTGTCTACGAGCGTTGAGCATAGTGCTGCGAGGGTGTCTAACACGATAGTATATCAATAAAATTGAGTATCCTCGTTTCCAAGGCACAAAAGTTTATGGCGAAGAAACACAAGTAGTGGTTCTCAGAATTTAGTCTAACAAACACAATTGCTGGTTAAGTTGATTTAATATCAACTCATAATTTAGTCCCCTCTATAAGTTTAGGCCCAAATTTACAAAATGCACCTTCTGGTAGTATAATGTAATGCCAAATACTTACCAAGAATGCAAAGCACAACACATTTTTTTGGGAATTTTGATACTGTGGCAGCTATATGCGTAATGACTTCAATAACCTGTTGCTGAACCTGCAACAAACAAACAAAGGCGGATGAAAATTTGTCGTGATCTCAAAAAAATGAACAAAATGTTGTTTGGCCAAATATAAAAGGAATAAACAAAGTACCTGAACATTTTTCTCATTCCACCCAGGAATATTACACAGCAAACGAATCAAAATCTCGGCTGACTTGTCAAGTTCTTGAAGACCTTCTACTTGCTCTTTCAGAGCAACAATTGCTGCATCCGGATGTAATTAATTTAATATAGACTCGAGAAATTTAAAATAATTCATATCAATATCAATAGTAAAGAAAAGATATACAATCCATTTTTACAACATTTGCATTAAGATCTCTAAGAAATTAAAACAGGGCAATGCAAAAGTGAAAAGACAATTATGTCTTTACCACAAGAACTCTATAATAGATCGAGCTTGGGACTACAAACTTAAGCCTTCATAGTTAACATACATATTAAAGACTGAAGCATTCGGCATTGCTGCTAAATAAGTGACTCCAAATAGAATGAAGTCTAGAGATCACAAAAACACAAAAGAAATTATAAACAAAATAAAAATCAAACCTTCCAGTCGTTCCTTCCATACACTACTCTTTAATTGAGAAATCGTATCTGCTTGCAACAGGGAACCTAATCTGCTCTCAATTTCATCTAGACTCATATCTGCAGGCTGAAAACATCGCACAACCAAATTGTAATGCTGCAAATTCTAGGATCACAAACAGTAGCACCTTTATGCAACACAAGTCAGCAATTAGGACACGTCTAATTGATGCTTTACCTCAACAACTTCATGTTCAACTACTGCAGAGGGTTTCGCCTGTCCACTTCCACTCTTGCTGGCTCCCGGCTTCGTTGAACCACTCTTCTTAGCAACCGCCTAATAAACCATGAAAGTGGCGTAAGAAAAAACTAAGAAAAAAAAATGAAGCACTTACGTGTAAACTTATTATCAGCAATGTCATAAATACATTTTATAATAACAAGACAAATTGATCAAAAGAAAATACTAACAGCAGCTTGAACGACCGGTTTCTTCCCACTCAGCATGCTTGCAGCTGATTTTCGAACAACTGCAGTCTGCAAAGAGATAATAGTTCAGTGGAGAATCTTTAGTTTTAACTAAACAGCTTTAACAAAAACAAAGCAGCGGCAAAATTGTGCTCAAAGAACTCAATGAAAGCACTCTAACATTGGCACAAAAAGCAGAACTTCTGTTAACGAATATAAAATTGTAAGTACTTAACAATTAACAGCAGTATATAGGTTATACATAGAACAAAAGCACGGACAAGGGAACAAAAATTTGTAGACAACAGACACATAAAAACGAGATACATAATACATAATATAACAACTGCATGATCATCACAAACTCAAACCATCAAATCAATAAGAAAATGAACCTCTAACCAAAAGAATTTAACCAACCTCTGAAGATGAGATGCCCCCACCTGATCCTGATGCTGGAGCTGGCGTATCACAACAAAAAAAAGTTAGGCAGTGCAAGCATCCAAGAATTCATGAGGAAAACAAAATAACAACCAAAAGTAGCAAACAGCAGAAAAATAAAATTAGTCATCCAAACCTGAGGCTGTAGCAGGAACAAGGCCACCTTCTGAACCCGCAATCATTTCGGTAAGCTTCTTTTTCCTAACCTCGTCAAGTTTTTCCAATGATCTTTCTAAAGGTCTCATTCCAACAGACTGCAAGAGTAAAAACAAGGCAGCAATGTAAACATTCTGATACCAAAAGGAAACTCAGGAGGCTCAAATAATAATCATTTGCATGCTTCATTCTCCAGTTCCCTAAAATGCTTCAGATTTTTACAATGAAAAATAAAAACAAGAGACAAAACACAGCTGTACCAACCTTAGCAATTGCTGCCAACACGGAAAAAGATGCATCTCTAACATCTGGGGTTCCGTCATTCAGACACTACATTTGACAGGATTACTTATATCGTGAGATTTCACATGCAGAAATTTATACTTTTGTCAAGGCTGAGCCAAGAAAGAATCTGGACTACATGCTATTATGTAGAAAGTTTAAAACAAACTGACCTCCATACATATGGGAACGTAATCCTTGTGCAATTTCAGAACCACAGCCTTGTTGCTTGTTTCAATACAAAATGTGACCCAATTCAAAGTTAAGGAACGAACAAGAGGAACTTTGTTTTTTACAGCTGTCTTAACATCTGCATGGACGCATAAAACAGAACATTTATTGAAAATATCAAATAGCATTTCAATGTTACCCGTCAAAATAAAAGTTGACTTGAAATATCAGAACTAGAAAAGGCCCATAGAAAATGATTACTACGATGAATGAATACAAGAACTAGAAAGACCAACAACAAACTTCAAATACTTCAGGTCCAGCTCATGCAAAAGTCAATCAAACTATAATTTCACATGACAAAACTTTTAAGGGGACAAATCTAATAGTTGACAAAAGCTTTAGCTAGTCATGTTAAAAGAAAGATTCGTGACCAATAAATACTTCACATTATTACAATGGAATTGGAAATAGCAATTTCACGTCAAACGAACAAATATATTGCACCTCGATAAAGTCATTAAATATATTGCACTCCAATAAAGTCACTAGTTTCCAAGATTTGAAAACAACCATCCCCAAAAAATATCCAATCTCCACAAGAAGAAGTGGATGAATCATCCTCGGATGTCTACATAATTAAAAGGGGCAGGCAGCTAGACTCGGACATAAGCAGATAATATGGGTCAAAGGGTTCAAGATATTGAGCGTTGAATGCAAAACATCAGTAACCACTTGTATCATGTTTAGTTGGCAGTGTTCAGTTAGCAATGAGCTAATAAGAAAAACATACACGCAAAGTAGCAACTTTAACAACTTACCTTCAACAACATCTGGAAGAGTAAAGCACCCAGCTTTGTGCATAGCTTGGAGGGTCTGACTGAGAGCTTCTGTTACAGTTGGTTTCTTTTCTTTAAGTTTTTCCTGGATGAAATAAAGAGAAGTGGATAAATCTTACAGAAATAGGCTACAAAACGATTTTGCAAAAGGCAATTTTGCTAAGCAGCAGCGGTCACCAATACCATTGGCAGAGCCATAACTAACAGAATAAAGCTACGAACTGGAAGGTTGTATGCCTAACATTCAAGTCTAAGGCGGGTGAGGCATTTAGATTGCCTAATCAAGAAAGAGTACTGTCCAAGGTTTAGCCAGCAGGCTTTGCATTGGATTTGTCATTTTAAAGGAAACCAGAAACAAGGATTGGAAAAGGGAGCCTCGTATACAACTTAAAAATCAAAAGTACCAAACTAAGCAATTGTGATGCAGTTCTACACAATTGAAATAGTAAAACTGTGCACCTATGTTGAGCATTTGTACCAAAAACATAAATTGAACATTAATCATATTTCCATGAATGAAAGTAATCCCCCAATCTGCAGCAAGAGAAACCTGTGGTCTCAAGGAAGAAAATACTCACAAGCAAAACTGGCAAAATGAAACGTGAGCTTCCAGAAAAATGATTTCGTAGTCCGCTTGCAAGGTTTCCAATAGCTTGGATAGCTTCAACTGCTACAGCAATATTTACATCGGTAATAAGCTGCAAATGCAAACACACACTTAATAAACCTCCTACTTTTAATCAATAACCAAATACATCTTAGTAGCTTAATACTGACACAGAGCCAAGTGTATTATAAAAACAATCCCCAATATCCATAAACGCGTCATGCTAGTGAGATACTTAAACAAGTGAAAAATATATAACAGCTCATTCTGAACACGGGACAGACCGACTCAATACTCATCAAGACGGAGAAACAGGTTTTGCCAAGTCTCGCACAAATGTCATTCTAGCAAGATAACTTTATCATAATTCTTTTATAAAAATGCCTGATACTTGGATAACTACAGGTCAGGGGCGGAGCCACATGGAAGGGTGGGTGTGCAATTGCCCACCCAGCCCAACTGGCTCCCAAGCCCAACTATGATCACTTAAGCCAAATTTCTGGCATTTTAGCCCATTTGCATCCCCTAAAATATGTGTCGATTGGTAACCTGCCCACCCATTTACTAAAACCTGGCTCCGCCCCTGCTACAGGTGCGGGGAAAATATATACAAACAGAAATTTTTACATTGACAATGCTCAAAAGAGCAACCCTTTAAGAAATGGAGTAAGAGAGGGAACCTTCTTGAGGGTACGGCAAACTTCACTAAAATCACCAGGAGCAATTCTTTTTGTTGAAGCAAGCTTAGTTAGCTCTGCCACAGCCTCCTTCCTTTCCGACCACTTGGTAGCTTTCTGAAATCAAATAGAAAAAGGCCAAGCATATTAAAAAAAAGAGCAGAAAAGCTTAAGGAATTTCAATAACCTGTGTTAAATGTAATGAGAGAACACTAACCACTCCATCCCAGAACCCGGACTTCTCTAATGGAGTAAGAATATCAACAGGATCAACAAGTTCATACTCATCTATTTCTTGGGGAACTGACAAAAAAGAATTAACATCAGAAAACGCATCAATACAAGTTTGTGAAAAAAATAAAAAAATCACAAAGATAAAATGGGAGCATTCAAGACCACTGACCAAGCTAAACCAGTTGAAAAATTCCATAAAGTTAATTTATTACCATCAGCAGCCGATTCTTCAGAAGGTCCGGTACCAACAACTTCAGACACTGCTTCTGGTTCTGGCTCCTTGTCTTGCTCAGATCTAATAACAAGCAAGTGAATTAAGCCTACTAGATAATAGATAAACATGATAAATTCGTGCATAACAACTGATCACAAACCAGCAAGCCAGAAAAAGTCCCAAAATTATTCTGATAGGTTTCAGATTTTAAAAACTTAAGAAAATGAATCCCAGAAAATTCACTCATTATGAGTGAGATGGCAAACCACCTTATCTTTCTTGTCGGCCTAGCTCCCGATGTAACATTGACAAGCTCCGCCTCCAGTTCTTTTTTCTTAAAAGAACAAATTAATAAAATATTAGTATACCTATTAAACTAACAAAACAGCAAAAATAAACACATGTAACAGATCAAAATTGCCATAAAACTCGTGTAAAAACAAAATAAAATAGAACTGCCATAAATTTATACTCACCATGGTGTCGCGCATTTTTTCAAACAAAATTGACTTTACTGGATCTTTTCCAATCCAACGACACAGCTCAAGTGTCAGTCCTTTAGAAGACGCGCGGACATTCTGATCTTGGTGGTCAAAAAGTTCAGGTAACATCTTCAAAATTCTTTTAGGAGGGACAACTTTAGACCCAAAGTCGCTGAATAAAAGCAAAGAATACAGTAATTCAGTTCACTTATCTCAAACAGATTATAAAGAAATTTAGACATAAACCACTGTGCAGACCTTAAAGCTTGAAACATGACATCAATAGCTGGAACAACTGCTTTAGCAACTTTAGCCTTAATTGCTTTCTCCATCGAATCCTGAAAGTTAAATATACCTTGTAAGAAATTTATATGTTCCAAAAAGGGCAAAGTCAGACATAACAGAGAAGAGCAAAGTCAGACAATCATATACATGGAGACGTATTTGAACCTTGAATATTAGAATACAGCTAAAAGGATTCTTAAGTATACCCAAAAAGGTGGGATGAGATAACACCCACAATGAAAACGATCCAGAATCCAATGAAAAGTTGTCATTAAATCTAGGAAGGAAGACAATCATGACCTCACTCATCATAACTCAACATCATTTAAGCTTGTTATCCTTCGATATAAGCTAATCAAGCATAACACTTTTGCTATGAGTACCTGAAATAATCAGATTTCGGAAAAAAATGACAGGAACTTTATTGTATAGGAAATGTCGTATAAGTTGCTGTGTTAAGAAATCAAGTAAAAGCTGATCCTGAGTATTAATGTTGAAACCTATTAAGTTCTCTCGCCTACTTGTTTATTTCAATTGCAATTCCTCTTCCTTTCTGGGAGTTTTAACAACAGAGTAATCGAGCTCTGAATCTCCATCTTAAGCAAAACAATTCAAGATATTTGTAGATGCAAATATAAAATTGATACATCATACACCAAGTCAGGACCTGGTTACATACTGCAAGAGCCTCCCTCTACTCAGTAGTGATATCCACGGTCCAAATCCTTATGCTTCCCCCAATGTGGTCCCCGGTGAATCAGATTCAAGTTCAGATGCTAGATGTTCAAAAGTAATGTGGGTTTACCGTGACTGTGAATCTATAATTTCTATGTAGTGAATCATGAGTACCATAAATCTTCAAATCCACCATCAATTTACTACTTTTCCCTCGAAGATACGGGAAATGTCCCACTTAAATTAGAAATACGACAGAAATTTTGGAAAAGGAAAGTTTGGGGCTTTACATCACTAAATATAACAAACTAGCATTAAGTTACAGAGTTCAATTATAAGTTTGCATAATCAACGAAATTCATCACTTTTAAAAGACATTGTTAGCACTACTAGAAACAACACTCTTACCAGGAATACGTCAGTGGCCTCCAACTCCACCCAAAGAAGAAACACTGCTTGTGACTTCTCCACTGTTTTAGGACGACCAGTGAGGCACTTTGCCACAATTGCATCACACACTTCTTTTGCATACCTGTAACAATATCAAACGAGTATAAGATATCAGCTCAAAACCTAAATGCATGTATTACAAAAACAGAAATTATCAATATCAAATAAAAACACTTCATTGTATTGTAGTACCTCCCAACATCGGCGTCGGCAGCTTTTAAATACGCGATTAGGGCATCTAAAGCTTTCTCTTGAACAGGAGCATTTGAATCTGCAACCGTCTTTCTAAACAACGGACCTAATCATAACAACAATAAACAACACCAGAGATCTATTAACTATGTACTATGACAACACATTTCAAACAAACAGATCTATTAAACTCCAAATTTTAGAAAATAAAATAATCCACGATCTGTGCCCTAGAAATTCAAAATTCAAAATTGAAGAACTAACCAAAATCTCTAAGACGAGGATCTTTAGGATCGGTAATGGAATCACATAAAGCAGCAAGGTCGAGATTTCCATCATTTCTAACTTTCCAATTTTTATGTAATAATCGATCTTCCCATGGTAGTTTCTTCGCCTCTTTCAATAACTTCTCATCCTCGGACATTTTTGTCTCTCTTTTTAAAAACTATAACTTAAACCTAGCTGATAATATATCAACAGCAATAATTCTTTGATTTTGAAAATCAGAGAGAGAGAGAGTAGTTTTTTTGGGTTATTTTGTATGCCGGCGAAAGCAGA
>NC_039358.1:162234056-162234246 GCF_003573695.1 Papaver somniferum | reverse complement strand
TCCTGAAAACGAGTTAGATCCTTGACAGATTCATCAATCCAGGAGTTATGCCCTTTCCTTGCAAGCATCTTCTTTAGAACCAGCTCTTGAACCGAGTCACGTCCTTGAGTGTCCTCCTCCATGTCAATACACGCAATCTCTTGAGATTTAGTTGAGTTCTCCATATAATTTTTGAAGGGATGGAACAAAA
>NC_039358.1:162145051-162234046 GCF_003573695.1 Papaver somniferum | reverse complement strand
GTTAGATCGAACTTAGCTTGTTACACATAAATGAAATGTACCCTCATTTAGGTTTATGTAACCGTACCTAAAGTTGTACACCATGTTGGTTCATAAATAGTTAACCGAGGTTCGCTATATAATTACTCTCATATCAAACTTATTCATCTTAACCATAACTAGTTCAAATGACTCAAATGAAACTAGTTAAAGAGTTGTTCAATTGCTATATTCTCATGGATTTATACAAGAACACAATTGAAGCAAAATCGGTTGGATTCACTAGAATCAATACATGAACATTATAGCCACGGTTTGCAAAGATTGCATTCCTTATTGATAAATGTTTTAGTTCATGAACTGACCGATTTGATAAAGTAACCAGCTTAAGTATGCGTACGGGTATGCGTATTTAAGCAACCGGATTTGAGTTTGTTTTAGTTTTCAAACTCAGTAGAAAAATTTTCGGTTCGAAAACTTCCGCCAGTATGCGTACGGGTACACATACTAAGGTGACTAGTTAAGAGCTTGTTAATTCCCAAACTCAGCAGAATTTTTCGGTTGGAAAACTTCCGCCAGTATGCGTATGGGTACGCATACTTAACCTTACTCATTCGCTAATTTCGTATACACACATATGCATACTCTTGGTTCCCGGTTTATGGGTTTATACACTAATGTGCGAACACACTATATATGCTTATATCCAAAGATGGTTACATAATCTCAACTCTTCATTTCAATCATTGAAAAATTCTTCTATAATGATAATAGCCGTTTTCACACACTATTAGCATCAAAGCAATTATTCAAGATATTGAAATAATCATTATCGGAACATTCCAAGTCTTACACCAAATGATTGTATCACACAAACCCTGTAAGATATTACTCGGCAATTTTCTCATGATATAAGATGAACTTGGTCAAAGCGAAATATTACCAACACATATTTTGAGAAATATGTAAGCGAGATATACTCATCTCGAAATCTCAAATGTGTATAGAGAAAACTATATCGTAACACGACTTATGTCTCAATATAGGAGATAGAGTAGAAATAGACTTTCCAAGTGATAGATGAGTTTAAGTCTCCACATATCTTTTGTCGATGAAGTTCCACAAGCTCTCCTTAGTAGTTCTTCGTCTTCAAGTGATAAGCGTCGTGAAGTTTAAGCTCAACTACACAAACTATGTCCTAGTCTGAGACATCTATAAATAGGCTAGAAATCAAGACTTATAGTTTTGATCACTAACATTGACAAACATGCTTGAGATAGCAACGCATGCGAGTTCGACCGAGCTGTGCTCTAACAATCTCCCCCTTTGTCAATTTTAGTGACAAAACTATCAATACATATGGATTACAAAATAAATAAAAATTGTAGCTTCTCATCCAAATGCTTGATCTCCTTGGCATCTTCAACGCGACTCGAAATATTCGTCACTTCTAAATACTCCATGATCCTAAAGGTTGTAAGTTCAGTATCATAGTTTTTGAAGATCCGTAACGATAACAATTAGAAAAAAAAGTGCTCTCAATCATTGTTATACAGTGTCATAGTATTATTACACAACATCAAATTTCAATTGTATCACAACTTTGTAAAAGAATACTATGGTGATATGTATCACTCCCCCTTAGTCAATACTTCATCTCCGCATGAAAACCACTCCCCTTACATAATGATCTGTAAACCATATGTATTTGTAGTATCACACTACACATTAATTCTCTCCCTTTTTGTCAATATAAATTGGCAAAGGTAAGAAAACTAGCGGGATCCTCATGAAATTTTCATAGAGATACTTCATGACCAAAAGAGAATACCATATCAACTTATTTAGATGCCATCATAAAGCCGAATCTAAATGTATTCATCAAGGAGTTTATAAAGATACAAGATAACCCTTATAATATTCCACAGCCGCACTCCCCACAAAGACTTGGCAATTAAGCACAAGTTCAAAAAGAACTCTCTCCCATAAAATGTCATTCCCGAAAGAACAACAAAGGCGATCTTACTTTCACGAGAAAATAAGGATTTCTTTGGACATAACCAAATCACATGAAAACATTAATTTGAATCAAAAGTATTCAATTGAATTATCCACGAAAGAATTCATGATTAATACAATCGAAATGTACAATTAAATTAACTACAAGAAAACCCATGATTAATTCAATTGGAATTACACAACTAAATTAACCACAAAAATGATCAATTCAATTGGTCATGCTCGTCATAAGAGAACTTACGGAGCAACAACTAAACATACCACAAGAGAATGATCAATTCAATTGGTCATGCTCAAACATAAGAAAACTTATGGAGCAACACAGTATATGCACAAGAAATGTGGATCGGAGATCGACCAATACTGTGGAATAGACAAGGATTCATTTTACTTTCCATCACTATTTGCACAATGACATATAATACGCTTAATCCTTGCAAACAAAAGTTTTATCCTTTCTTCCATCAAAACAATGACATAAAAGGATATAACTTTTGTATTGTCAAAAGTTCATTCTATCTCTATCAATACTTTCATACCGTCATAATAGAGATAACTTTTGAACAAGTATGGGATAGTCACAGGTTCACAGACGTAAACAACATATCCCATAACAATTTGCAATATATAAAATCATAAAGATTAAAATTGCAAAAAAACCATCTTCCAAATAACTTAAAATTTAAATAAATAAATCTAAAAACATAAAAGATGAAAATCGTTGGACATATCTATGTGTACTCACAATAATGGCTATTCCAAACCCTAGTTATTCTTCTAAAAGCATAAAAAAGAAGATTTACTAGACAATCAAAGTTCCTTGAGAACCTCATACCTTTCAATAAATCCATCATAGAAGGTGTCACTGATTTCCTTCACTCTTCTGACCGTAGAAACTCCATATTTGTGAGTAAGCACACAAACTTTACGTTCAACAACCCGAGCAAGTTGTCTAGCTTTGACACAGTCCATGATGAGTTTCTTCTGATTCCGTATCAAAATATTCTGATTAGCAAGGATTCTGGCCTGACCATCTAAGAGTTGGTTTATTTGCAGTTGAAGATTTGCAAATTCGACCTTTGAGTCATCCTGAAAACGAGTTAGATCCTTGACAGATTCATCAATCCAGGAGTTATGCCCTTTCCTTGCAAGCATCTTCTTTAGAACCAGCTCTTGAACCGAGTCACGTCCTTGAGTGTCCTCCTCCATGTCAATACACGCAATCTCTTGAGATTTAGTTGAGTTCTCCATATAATTTTTGAAGGGATGGAACAAAAAAATATATAAGTATGCAAGAAGAGACTTCATGATAAGGAAACCCTATGAACTCGTGAAACATATGGAGAGATATGGACGTGTTTGGACCGGTTGCAAGGTAAAATGTATTCGAAGAAAATCCAATAAAAATGGCTTAATAGTTTAAAGATAAAATCTCAAATTAGAGCCAGAGATCGATAGTAGAATAGAAAACTCAGAAAGTTAATGAAAACGCATAAAGAACATACAACTAATCTTGAGACTCCCACAATCATCATCCTTGTACCTCTCAAGATAGATTCAAGGATGAGATGACTTAGAATCAGGTAAATGAGTAAGAGATAAGCTTACTGCGAATCGTGGGAGAAGGGTTGTACAGGTTCTTTGAGTGTTTAAACTGTGTATTTCCTTCTTTCCACCGATTATGACTTATTACAAAAGAATTTGTCATAAACCTTTTTAAATATCCATCAAAAGGATTTTTCTGAGGGCTAAGTCTAGGTCCTCTAGAAACAGGTTCCAGAGGAGAGGAGAAAAAGGATTTCCGTCTCCTTGACTTAGACTTACCAGACACATTCTTATAGGTGCAGGAACTCTGTTCATTAATGGTACAAGAGTTTATACCATGCATCATGTGAGGATTTTGGAAGAGCGATCATTCTTATAAGAATTCTGGTTTTCTGTAGGGAAGAAATTCATTGAAGAGAATGTCGGACAACTTACTCCATTGACAGTAGAGAGAAGCAACTGACGAAGATGTGAGATTTGTTTATTTCTATCAAAGCAATGAAGAGCATAGTGATTCTTTTTCCCATAGAAGCAACAACATCATGGATTAGAGATTTGCTTGCCTTGATCCATAACTTCTTATGCCACATGAAAATTTTGCAAGTGATTCACAATGGATAATTCTTTAGAAGAACTATTCTTCACACTAGGTAAAGCCTCTTGTGAGAAACAGAAGAAGGTGCAAGAGATGACTTTTTCATCAACACAGAGTTTTCCCTTTTTAAGGTGTTACACTGTTCTCGGGCATATTGAAGAGATGCAACAAGTTTCTCTTTTTTAACACGAAAACTGTTAATTTCTGATGAATGAGTCTTGACTAAACTTTCTTCTCTAGCTGAGTTTTCTCTGACAGTATTTTCAAGCCTACTAATATTTCTGTACTGTAGAGTAGTTTCTTGAGCCAGTTTTCAATACTGTTAGAGAGAGATTCAACGTAGTTGTAGAGTTCACGTTCCCTTTCAAGAAATTTCTCAAATTCATCAATAAGCTGATCATTCTCTTCTTCAAGAGACTTGATTTTGGCCGCTTGACAATAAATGATTTCTGCAGATTTTTTTTAACGTTCCGGTGAGTTCCATTTCTGATTCTGACATGTTATCACAAGTCTTGTGTTTTCCCTCTGGATTCGGAAGAATCTCTGTATGCGCTAGTTTAAGAGATACACATGCCCACAAAAATCAGATTGCTACAAACACATACTTATAAGGTCTTTAATGTGTTTTCCTGCTCTAATACTAATTGAAAATGCGGGGGTCTAACAACCACACCCAACAATTCGTTTGGCAATCTGAGAGGACTTACTCCAATACACTTTCTAGAGAATCACCTAGACAGTCAGACTCAATCTAGAATAAAGTATATCAAAAAGTTTAATATCTCTAACTCTTAATTCAATCCGCAATGAGCAAATAGAAATCTGCGACCCCGATTGAATATAAGAGGAATTAATTGAACGGTACCAAAGACCAATTTTCAAGTGTCAATCAATGTAAATCAACAAGCAAAGGTTGGATATTTTAATTAATTGATCTTAACGCACAACTTGTGATATTTCAATTATATAACAAAATATAATGCGGAAAAGAAATAACACAGACACCAGAATTTTGTTAACGAGGAAACCGCAAATGCAGAAAAACCCCGGGACCTAGTCCAGATTGAAAACCACATTGTATTAAGCCGCTACATACACTAGATTACTATCAATTAACTTCGGACTGGACTGTAGTTGAACCCTAATAAATATCACACTGATTCAAGGTACAGTTGCGCTCCTTACGTCTCTGATGCAAGCAGGATACTACGCGCTTGATTCCCTTAGATGATCTCATCCACAACTAAGAGTTTCTACGACCCAAAGTCGAAGACTTGATAAACAAATCTGTCTCACACAGAAAAGTCTATAGGATTGAATAAATCTGTCTCCCAAAGAAATACCCAAGATTTTTTGTTCCGTCTTTTGATAAATCAAGGTGAACAATTGATAAACCGGACTTATATTCCCGAAGAACAGCCTAGTATTATCAATCACCTCACAATAAACTTAATCGACTAGCGAAACAAGTTATCGTGGAATCACAAACGAAAAGACGAAGGTGTTTATGATTACTTTTCTATCTTTCCTTTCGGAGATATAAATCTCAAGCCAATTTTACAATTGCACTCAATCACGATAGAAACATCAAGATCAGATCACGCAACTACAAAGAGAATAGTTGGGTCTGGCTTCACAATCCCAATGAAGTCTTCAAGTCGTTAACCTACAAGGTCTCGAGAAGAAACCTAAGGTTAAAGGAGAATCGACTCTAGTTATGCAACTAGTAACAAATAGGAGGTGCGGGGATTAGGTTTCCCAGTTTCTAGAGTTCTCCTTTATATAGTTTTCAAATCAGGGTTTGCAATCCAAGTTACCTTAGTAACAAAGCTTTCAATAATCATCGTTATATGAAAACCTTGATTCAACCAAGCTAATATCTTTCAACCGTTAGATCGAACTTAGCTTGTTACACATAAATGAAATGTACCCTCATTTAGGTTTATGTAACCGTACCTAAAGTTGTACACCATGTTGGTTCATAAATAGTTAACCGAGGTTCGCTATATAATTACTCTCATATCAACCTTATTCATCTTAACCATAACTAGTTCAAATGACTCAAATGAAACTAGTTAAAGAGTTGTTCAATTGCTATATTCTCATGGATTTATACAAGAACACTGAAGCAAAATCGGTTGGATTCACTAGAATCAATACATGAACATTATAGCCACGGTTTGCAAAGATTGCATTCCTTATTGATAAATGTTTTAGTTCATGAAATGACCGATTTGATAAAGTAACCAGCTTAAGTATGCGTACGGGTATGCGTACTTAAGCAACCGGATTTGAGTTTGTTTTAGTTTTCAAACTCAGTAGAAAAATTTTCGGTTCGAAAACTTCCGCCAGTATGCGTACGGGTAGACATACTAAGGTGACTAGTTAAGAGCTTGTTAATTCCCAAACTCAGCAGAATTTTTCGGTTGGAAAACTTCCGCCAGTATGCGTACGGGTACGCATACTTAACCTTACTCATTCACCAATTTCGTATACACACATGCATACTCTTGGTTCCCGGTTTATGGGTTTATACACTAATGTGCGAACACACTATATATGCTTATATCCAAAGATGGTTACATAATCTCAACTCTTCATTTCAATCATTGAAAAATTCTTCTATAATAATAATAGCCGTTTTCACACACTATTAGCATCAAAGCAATTTTTCAAGATATTGAAATAATTATTATCGAAACATTCCAAGTCTTACACCAAATGATTGTATCACACAAACCCTGTAAGATGTTACTCGGAAATTTTCTCATGATATAAGATGAACTTGGTCGAAGCGAAATATTACCAACACATATTTTGAGAAATATGTAAGTGAGATATACTCATCTCGAAATCTCAAATGTGTATAGAGAAAACTATATCGTAACACGACTTATGTGTCAATATAGGAGATAGAGTAGAAATAGACTTTCCAAGTGATAGATGAGCTTAAGTCTCCACATATCTTTTGTCGATGAAGTTTCAGAAGCTCTCCTTAGTAGTTCTTCGTCTTAAAGTGATAAGCGCCGTGAAGTCTAAGCTCAACTAAACAAATTATGTCCTAGTCCGAGACATCTATAAATAGGATAGAAATCAAGACTTATAGTTTTGATCACTAACATTGACAAACATGCTTGAGATAGCAACGCATGCGAGTTCGACCGAGTTGTGCTCTAACAATCTCCCCCTTTGTCAATTTTAGTGACAAAACTATCAATACATATGGATTACAAAATAAATAAAAATTGTAGCTTCTCATCCAAATGCTTGATCTCCTTGGCATCTTCAACGCGACTCGAAATCTTCGTCACTTCTAAATACTCCATGATCCTAAAGGTTGTAAGTTCAGTATCATAGTTTTTGAAGATCCGTAACAATAACAATGAGAAAACAAGTGCTCTCAATCATTGTTATACAATGTCATAGTATTATTACACAACACCAAAGTTCAATTGTATAACAACTTTGACAACAATACTATAGTGATATGTATCACTCCCCCTTAGTCAATACTTCATCTCGGCATGAAAACCACTCCCCCTTACATAATGATCCGTAAACCATATGTATTTGTAGTATCACACTACACATTAATTCTCCCCCTTTTTGTCAATATAAAATTGGCAAAGGTACGAAAACTAGTGGGATCCTCATGAAATTTTCATAGAGATACTGCATGACCAAAAGAGAATACCATATCAACTTATTTAGATGCCATCATAAAGACGAATCTGAAGGCATTCATCAAGGAGTTTATAAAGATACAAGATAACCCCTATAATATTCCACAACCACACTCCCCACAAAGATTTGGCAATTAAGCACAAGTTCAAAAAGAACTCTCCCCCATAAAATGTCATTCCCGAAAGAACAACAAAGGCGATCTTACTTTTACGAGAAAAGAAGGATTTCTTTGGACATAACCAAATCACATGAAAACATGAATTTGAATCAAAAGTATTCAATTGAATTATCCACGAAAGAATTCATGATTAATCCAATCGAAATGTACAATTAAATTAACTACAAGAAAACCCATGATTAATTCAATTGGAATTACACAACTAAATTAACCACAAAAATGATAAAATCAATTGGTCATGCTCGTCATAAGAGAACTTACGGAGCAAAAACTAAACTGACCACAAGAGAATGATCAATTCAATTGGTCATGCTCAAACATAAGAAAAATTATGGAGCAACACAGTATATGCAAAAGAAATGTGGATCGGAGATCGACCAATACTGCGGAATAGACAAGGATTCATTTTACTTTCCATAACTATTTGCACAATGACATATAATACACTTAATCCTTGCAAACAAAAGTTTTATCCTTTCTTCCATCAAAAAAATGACATAAAAGGATTTAACTTTTGTATTGTCAAAAGTTCATTCTATCTTCTATCAATACTTTCATACCGACATAATAGAGATAACTTTTGAACAACTATGGGACAGTCACAGGTTCACATACGTAAACAACATATCCCATAACAATTTGAAATATATAAAATCACAAAGATTAAAATTGCAAAAAAAATCATCTTCCAAATAACTTAGAATTTAAATAAATAAATCTAAAAACATAAAAGATGAAAATCGTTGGACATAGATATGTGTACTCACAATAATGGCTATTCCAAACCCTAGTTATTCTTCTAAAAGCATAAAAAAGAAGATTTACTAGACAATCAAAGTTCCTTGAGAACCTCATACCTTTCAATAAATCCATCATAGAAGGTGTCACTGATTTCCTTCACTCTTCTGACCGTAGAAACTCCATATTTGTGAGTAAGCACACAAACTTTACGATCAACAACCCGAGCAAGTTGTCTAGCTTTGACACAGTCCATGATGAGTTTCTTCTGATTCCGTATCAGAATATTCTGATTAGCAAGGATTCTGGCCTGACCATCTAAGAGTTGGTTTATTTGCAGTTGAAGATTTCCAAATTTGACCTTTGAGTCGTTTTGAAAACGAGTTAGATCCTTGACAGATTCATCAATCCAGGAGTTATGCTCTTTCCTTGCAAGCATCTTCTTCAGAACCATCTCTTGAACCGAGTCACGTCCTTGAGTGTCCTCCCCATGTCAATACACGCAATCTCTTGAGATTTTGTTGAGTTCTCCATGTAATTTTTGAAGGGATGGAACAAAACAATATATAAGTAAGCAAGAAGAGACTTCTTGATAAGGAAACCCTATGAACTTTTGAAACATATGGAGAGATATGGACGTTTGTGGACCGGTTGCAAGGTAAAATGGATTCGAAGAAAATCCAATAAAAATGGCTTAATAATTTAAAGATAAAATCTCAAATTAGAGACAGAGATCGATAGCAGAATAGAAAACTCAGAAAGTTAATGAAAACGCATAAAGAACATACAACTAATCTTGAGACTCCCACAATCATCATCCTTGTACCTCTCAAGATAGATTCAAGGATGAGATGACCTAGAATCAGGTAAATGAGTAAGGGATAATCTTACTGTGAATCGTGGGAGAAGGGTTGTACAGGTTCTTTGAGTGTTTAAACTGTGTATTTCCTTCTTTCCACCGATTATGACTTATTACAAAATAATTTGTCATAAACCTTTTTAAATATCCATCAAAAGGATTTTTCTGAGGGCTAAGTCTAGGTTCTCTAGAAACAGGTTCCAGAGGAGAGGAGAAAAAGGATTTCCGTCTCCTTGACTTAGACTTACCAGAAACATTCTTATAGGTGCAGGAACTCTGTTCATTAATGGTACAAGAGTTTATACCATGCATCATGTGAGGATTTCTAGAAGAGCGATCATTCTTATAAGAATTCTGGATTTCTGTAGGGAAGAAATTCATTGAAGAGAATGTCGGACGACTTACTCCATTGAAAATATAGAGAAGCAACTTACGAAGATGTGAGATTTGTTTATTTCTAGCAAAGCAATGAAGAGCATAGTGATTCTTTTTCCCATAGAAGGAACAACATCATGGATTAGAGATTTGCTTGCCTTGATCCATAACTTCTTATGCCACATGAAAATTTTGCAAGTGATTCACAATGGGTAATTCTTTAGAAGAACTATTCTTCAAACTAGGTAAAGCCTCTTGTGAGAAACAGAAGAAGGTGCAAGAGATGACTTTTTCATCAACACAGAGTTTTCCCTTTTTAAGGTGTTACACTGTTCTCGGGCATATTGAAGAGATGCAACAAGTTTCTCTTTTTTAACACGAAAACTGTTAATTTCTGATGAATGAGTCTTGACTAAACTTTCTTCTCTAGATGAGTTTTCTCTGACAGTATTTTCAAGCATACTAATATTTATGTACTGTAGAGTAGTTTCTTGAGCCAGTTTTTGATACTGTTAGAGAGAGATTCAACGTAGTTGTAGAGTTCACGTTCCCTTTCAAGAAATTTCTCAAATTCATCAATAAGCTGATCATTCTCTTCTTCAAGAGACTTGATTTTGGCCGCTTGACAATCAATGATTTCTACAGACTTTTTTAACGTTCCGGTGAGTTCCATTTCTGATTCTGACATGTTATCACAAGTCTTGTGTTTTCCCTCTGGATTCGGAAGAATCTGCTAAGGAGTTATCCTTTGAGGCAAAACCAAGATTTGTGGTGTAATCAGAAGATTTGGAAGACATCTCTGTATGCGGTGGTTTAAGAGATACACATGCCCACAAAAATCAGATTTCTACAAACACATACTTATAAGGTCTTTAATGTGTTTTCCTGCTCTAATACCAATTGAAAATGCGGGGGTCTAACAACCACACCCGATAATTCGTTTGGCAATCTTAGAGGACTTACTCCAATACACTTTCTAGAGAATCAACTAAACAGTCAGACTCAATCTAGAATAAAGTATATCAAAGAGTTTAATATCTCTAACTCTTAATTCAATCCGTATTGAGCAAATAGAAATATGCGAGCCCGATTGAATATAAGAGGAATTAATTGAACGGTACCAAAGACCAATTTTCAAGTGTCAATCAATGTAAATCAACAACCAAAGGTTGGATATTCTAATTAATTGATCTTAACGCATAACTTGTGATATTTCAATTATGTAACAAAATATAATGCGAAAAAAAATAACACAGACACCAGAATTTTGTTAACGAGGAAACCGCGAATGCAGAAAAACCCCTGGACCTAGTCCAGATTGAACATCACGTTGTATTAAGCCGCCACAGACACTAGCTTACTACCAATTAACTTCGGACTGGACTGTAGTTGAACCCTAATCAATACCACACTGATTCAAGGTACAGTTGCGCTCCTTACGTCTCTGATCCAAGCAGGATACTACGCACTTGATTCCCTTAGCTGATCTCACCCAAAACGAAGAGTTGCTACGACCCAAAGTCGAAGTCTTGATAAACAAATCTGTCTCACATAGAAAAGTCTATAGGATTGAATAAATCTGTCTCCCACAGAAATACCCAAGAGTTTTTGTTCCGTCTTTTGATAAATCAAGGTGAACAATTGATAAACCAGACTTATATTCCTGAGGAACATCCTAGTATTATCAATCTCCTCACAATAAACTTAATCGACTAGCGAAACAAGTTATCGTGGAACCACAAACGATAGGATGAAGGTGTTTGTGATTACTTTTCTATCTTGCCTATCGGAGATATAAATCTCAAGTCAATTTTACAATTGCACTCAATCACGATAGAAACAACAAGATCAGATCACGCAACTGCAAAGAGAATAGTTGGGTCTGGCTTCACAATCCCAATGAAGTCTTCAAGTCGTTAACCTACAGGGTCTCGAGAAGAAATCTAAAGTTAAAGGAGAATCGACTCTAGTTATGCAACTAGTAACACATAGGAGGTGTGGGGATTAGGTTTCCCAGTTGCTAGATTTCTCATTTATATAGTTTTCAAATCAGGGTTTGCAATCCAAGTTACCTTGGTAACAAAGCATTCAATAATCACCGTTAGATGAAAAACCTGATTCAACCAAGTTAATATCTTTCAACCGTTAGATCGAACTTAGATTGTTACACACAAATGAAATGTACCCTCATTTAGGTTTATGTAACCGTACCTAAACGTGTACACCATGTTGGTTCACAAATAGTTAACCGAGGTTAGCCATATGATTATTCTCATATCAACCTTATTCATCTTAACCATAACTAGTTCAAATGGCTCAAATGAAACTAGTTAAAGAGTTGTTCAATTGCTATATTCTCATGGATTTATACAAGAACACAATTGAAGCAAAATCGGTTTGATTCACTCAAATCAATACATGAACATTATAGCCACGGCTTGCAGAGATTGCATTCCTTATTGATAAATGTTTTAGTTCATGAACCGACCCATTTGATAAAGTAACCAGCTTAAGTATGTGTACGGGTATGCGTACTTAAGCAACCGGATTTGAGTTTGTTTTAGTTTTCAAACTCAGCAGAAAAATTTTCGGTTCGAAAACTTCCGCCACTATGCGTATGGGTAAGCATATTTAAGGTGACTAGTTAAGAGATTTTTAATTCCCAAACTCGGCAGAATTTTTCGGTTGGAAAACTTCCGCCAGTATACGTACGGGTACGCATACTTAACCTTTCTCCTTCACCAATTTCGTATACACACATATGCATACTCTTGGTTCCCGGTTTATGGATTTATACACTAATGTGCGAACACACTATATATGCTTATATCCAAAGATGGTTACATAATCTCAACTCTTCATTTCAATCATTGAAACATTCTTCTATAATGATAATAATCGTTTTCACACACTATTAGCATCAAAGCAATTTTCAAGATATTGAAATAATCAGTATCGAAACATTCCAAGTCTTACACCAAGTGATTGTATCACACAAACCATGTAAGATGTTACTCGACAATTTTCTCATGATATAAGATGAACTTGGTCGAAGCGAAAGCATACCAACACATATTTCGAGAAATATGTAAGCGAGATATACTTATCTCGAAATCTCAAATGTGTATAGAGAAAACTATATCGTAACACGACTTATGTCTCAATATAGGAGATAGAGTAGAAATAGACTTTCCAAGTGATAGATGAGTTTAAGTCTCCACATGTTAGTTATTGGCTCGATTTAGGAAACACCTTACTTTAGGAAAGACCAAACTGATTTCCTGAATCAGTTTGCAAGTCACTTTAGGAATTTGATTTCTTTTAGGAATTAATTTTATATTTAGGACTTCTATTTATAGGTGGATTCTAGATTATTCCTAGCCATATAAATAGAGGTGTAACCCTTTGGTTATTGTATCTCAGTCTGAACTGTTAGAGGTGTGTGAAAAAATAGTTTGTCTATTATCTAAGTTTTAATAAGAAGTATATTTGCTGTAGTGGAGTAGGCACATTGCTGAACCACTATAATTCTTTGTGTTTTTGTTTAAATTACGCACTAGTTTTCTGTTTTCTGTGTGAAGATCTTGGGGTGTTTAGGAAGTAGCTAATCATACCTTTTGTCGATTAAGTTCCACAAGCTCTCCTTAGTAGTTCTTCTTCTTCAAGTGATAAGCGCCGTGAAGTCTAAGCTCAACTACACAAACTATGTCCTTGTCCGAGACATCTATAAATAGGCTAGAAATCAAGATTTATAGTTTTAATCACTAACATTGACAAACATGCTTGAGATAGCAACGCATGCGAGTTCGACCGAGCAGTGCTCTAACAAGAAGGTTCAAAACCATCATATAATTCAACATGTGAACCTGTTTTCTAGATGATCTAATTATATCATCCGCTACTTGATTATCATCATGACATATAAAATCAAAATTACAAGAAATAAAACTTGTTGCTAAGTGTTTAATATCTTTTATTATATTCCTATTCTCCCGTTGAATGAGAAGAGAAACCCCATTAATGGATTGAAGAACTAACTTTGCGTCTGCTTTAACATGGATTCTTGAGAGTTTCATTCTTCTTGTCTAAGACAAAGCCTCTTGTACTGCCATGCATTCTCCATTCTCTGCGCTTAATGCTCCATTTCCATAGATGCCTTTAATTCCAAGGCATGTACCTGTGTAGTCACGTAGAACAATACCAGCATCATATTGATTAGTATCACTATCAAAATTGGCATCAATATTAAGTTTAAAAACACCCTCTGATAGAGCTACCCATCTTGATATTGAACCTATATTGTTAGAGTAATGTTCAGAACTATCATTATCATGCAAATAAGATGCAAGGTGGTAATGTATTATATGCACAAATGTATGAGGATTAAGAGAAACTCCATGAAACACCACGTCACACCTATCCTTCCATAAAATCCAAGATCTTATCATGAGAGAATATAACCATTTCCTATCATTCATAGCTTCAGGCACAAAAAACCAACTAATGACCTAATCAGTAACAGAGTTGCAGTTATTCTTGACTGCATCTATATTAACATTGATTCCCCTCCAAACTTTTATGGCATGTCTGCAATCAAACATGATGTCTTCTATTGTCTCCTCATTGCATCCACATATATCACACTGAGTGTCTTCACTGTAATTGTATAAAGCCCTTTTAATTTTGATAGAATTAATTGTAATTGTATAAAGCCCTTCAACATCGGGAAACTTTACAACTCCACAAAGCTTTCCATATTCTAGAGTTGACTGCAATCCCATTTACCCGAACTTCCCTACCATTGTAAGTTAATAGCTTGTAAGTACTCTTGACAGAGAACTTACCATCCTTTGTAGGAATCCAGACCATTGCATCTTCCTTACTATTATCTATGAATAATTCCTGAATTTTTCTAGAAGTGTCTCTGAAAAGACGAGGGTACCCAAATATACCTCAATCTGAAACTTTTCCACCTATAAGTCCTTTCTTCGAAAGTGATTGTCTGTGGACTGAGTCGAAACAATACAACTAATCGGTTCACACTTCGTGTGATCGTCTATGAATACGATATCAAGACAATACGACAACAAGATAACTTGTGTGATTGACTATGGATACAAGATAGAGATAATACAACAACGAAGTATGTTTACTTGATAAAATGTTCGGACTTAACCAAACACAATAGGATTACTATCAAGTAAATAGGAATTAACGTTTGTGTAATTTACTTTAAATTATAATAACAACAATTATAATTGCGGAAAATAAAAAGATTTTGTTAACGAGGAAACTGCAAATGCAGAAAAACCCCGGGACCTTGTCCAGAATTGAATACTCTCAGGATTAAGCCGCTATACAAAATCTAAACCAACTTCATATAGTTGAGACCAAGCAACTAAACCTATAGTTCACCTAGTTCCGTCTGTATCCCTGCGCCTCCAACTTGCAATAAGTCACGCACTTGGAACAATTCCTTTGGTTCGTATTCCAAACAGTAAAGGGACAACAAATCTGTTCGGTAAAATTTTTTTTCAAACAAGTGATATGAGTTTGACAAAAGGCTCTTCCGTTTATCCAAATAAACTCCTTTGTCATAGATCTGTCTTTTCAACAACTACCAAAGTAATTGTTAAGACTAAGCAATCAATACTTCGAATCACAAAGAAACGTATTGATGCCGGTCTACTCAACTAATCAATCAAATCTATCACAAAGATAAACCGATTATAGTTGGATCCCCAACCGATCAAGTTTTGTGCACACCAAATATTATGAACCCAAATCAGAAATCTTCTTCGTCTTCAAATCTTCTTAGATCTTCAATAAAAACCTGCACACAATCAACTTGAATCTCTTGTGATCAATCACACACAGAGCGGAGTCTGTTGACAATGGATTATCACAAGACGTCTTTAGAACTACAAACAGTCTAAAGATCCCCGTAGAAATTTCGATCTAATTTGAGTGAATCTTATATCAGAAGAGAAGATTCTCAAGCATAACCAAACTAGGTGCAATCAAAGTTCAACAACCGTTAGTCAATCAAATCAATCGAAAACTAATAATAAACTGCAATTATCTAGTTTCGACCAACGGTACTCGTAGAGCTTCCCAATCCCAAAGAAGTCTTTAAAACGAGAAGTCGTAAGAGATTTCGCCTAATTAGGATACTTTCCTCTCTGAATAGACGGCTCCACCAGTAACAACACATCAAGGTAGTTTTGTTGGCTTTGAGGATTAGTTTGCTTGAAATGGAAACTTCAATATTTATAGATCAAGGAAGTTTGGACACAAAGGAATTTCCAAAACCGAAAATATTCTCAAGATATGAAATATATTTCCAAATTCGGTTTCCATAATTCCTGGAAATGCTTTGTCCAAATATTGACCGAAATCTCGGTAGAAAATCTCCAATTAATTAATACAAATTACCAATTTTTATTTTCTAAAGATATGCATTTTAATTGCTGGAAATTAAAAGCATATAAAACTAAAAACCTTAATTAGAAGATTCTCAATTTATTTCAATCCGGGATTCTCCTTTAGCTATTAACGAATATCTTTGAACAATAAAAGATAAGCATTACTGCACATGTTCAAAGTATGTCGACATCTTTACTTTGTAAATCCTTTTTCATATTTACAATCTTGGAACCGATTTGCCACACTTCCAAACAAGTTTAGAATTGGTTCATCTGACTTCCAAGAACTATGCGATTGATTAGCCTATCAAATCACAAATCATGGGTTTCACGGTTATACCAAAATAAGTTTCGGTTCTACCTCCATGTGGGTACTAGAATTAGTCACGCTAGTTACCAAAACTTGGTTGACTAGGTACTAGGATCGGTTCCCACATATATATGGTATCTAACTTGTATTTGTTGCACATGTTCAGAGGATCGGTTCCCCAATAACTAAAAAATTGTTGCACCTCTTACAAGGATCGATTCCCCTTTATGACCAATTGCACCTCTTACTAGGATCGGTTCCCCAATGTCTAGAGTTGGTCATACCAATTACAACAAATCGATCATACGATCTCAGGTGATTACTTAAGATCGGTTTCACTAATAAAAATCATACCAATACAAAAGTCGGGCCTTGTGAATAGTTTTACCAAGATACATAAACAATTTATGAGCGGTTATACTAAACACACATATTGGTAATCCAAATATTTGCAATGAATAACAATACCAATAAGCCTAGCGATTTCCCTTTCGATTCATAAAACAAGTTTATGAATTGTACTTCCTTTAAACGAATGTAAAACATTGTTTCCTAGGACGAAATATTCAACCATACCCATACATAATTACAATAGCATTCATACGATTATGTCGATGTCTTATATACGAAGTTCAAAAGATAAGCATTATACTTCGTATTGTATTCCTTAATACTACGTTTAACTAGAGTGTAATCATTCAAAGCTTCGCAGTTATGTTTTCAATATGCACGACTTGAAAGATACGTAAGGAATTAAACAGTTCAAGTCAAATATTACTAACCTCAAGAGGAAGGATGATGTTGTCGTTGTAGCTCCTTACTTCTTCACATTCTTCAAGTCTTCACGTAATACTTTAAGTCTCATATCCTAATAACTTTCTACTAAACCTATACGAAGTTGACTCTAGTAAATAATCAAGCGACTCTTTAAATGAGTTTTGGTTCACTAAAATATGACAACCAAACTTGACATACCAACGCTTGGTGGGTTGAACCGAGCTATGCTCTAACAGTCTCATTAAATAACCTATTTAGAAGATCCACATTCCACTGATTAGTGCATGAGAGAAACAGTTCTGCAACATCCTGATAAAACCTGTGAAGTTCATTAATGGATAAAGATGGATGATTTAAAGTTTTAAACGTGGTATCCACCTATCTTTCCATATCTTGGTCTTCCTTTCATTATTTATCTCCATGAAATAATTTTGCTGCACAATTTGAAGACCTTTACATATACCATTCCAAGTGTATGAGCAGTTCTTAGCAGAAATGTGTTGATGAAGTATGTCACCATTTTTGAAGTATTTACTGCCTAAAACTTGAGTCATGAGATTAGTTGACTCATTGCATATTCTCCATGCTAGTTTAGTTAATAAAGCCAGATTTAGTTTTTTAAGATCTTTGGTGTGCATACATTCTGCCAAGCAATTGGATTGTGCCTTCTGCTACCATTGTAACCCCAGAAAAACTTCCTCTCTATAGTGGTAAGTTGCTGAATTAGATCATCTGGTAGGTTGAAAGTGCTCGTTTGACAGATAGGGACAGAGTTGAACACATGTTTGATCATTGTACCTCTACCTGCTTGAGAAAGAGAAATAAAATTCCATGCTGAAAATCTGCTCTCAAAATTATCTTTTTTAGACTTGAAGGCTTCTTGCTTTGAATGACCAATGATGAGTGGAGAACCAAGATATCACTCTTTTGCATTCATGGCTTTTACACCCAGGATATTTCTAAGGCATTTTGCAACTTCATGCTTAGTCTTCTTGCTAAAATGAACTGCAGATTTTTCAAAATTGATAACCTGGCCAGACTGAGAGCTAAAATCATGAAGTAGTTCCAATAAATTTTTAACAGAATCTAGATTTGCTTGATTAAAGATCAAGCAATCATCTGCAAAAGGCAAAAAATTTAATGTCTGGGGATAAAGTGGCCACTTTAGTACATTTAATTGTGTTGTTTTGTTGAGCATTAGAAAGTTGTCTTGAGAGAAACTCCATAGCTATAATGAAAAGATAAGGTGATAGTGGATCATCTTGTCTGATGCCCCTAGTTGGTGAGAATTCTTCACAAGGTGAACCATTTAACATGACTGACAAAGAAGTATTGCTGACGCATTGATATATCAAGTCACGGAAATCCTTTCCAAATCCAAAATAATCAAGAAATTTAATTAAGAAAGACCACTGTAGCCTGTCAAAAGCTTTTGACATATCAAGCTTGAGTGTCAGCCAACCAGTTTCTCCTCTCTTCTTCTTTATAGAATGGATAATATCCTGAGCAATAACAGTGTTATAACAAATGAGTCTCCCTGACACATAAGCAGACTGAAAATGAGATATAATTAGTTAAGTCTCAGATTAGGATAGAAGATGTAGTGAGAAACGGACATCATAGCAGTCATCATTGCGTTCTACCGTTTGAAAGCGAAGATCAACCGAAGCTTTTGGATAAATTCTTCAACAAAAGGTAAGTGAAGACTGAACCACCTATATCTCAAGTTATATTCATCTTTCTATCTATGAAACGATGTTGCATAACTAATTAGACTATTGCAAGCATATCAAGAATTTCGAGTCAAGTTTATCTTGGTAATTAGTTCGCGAAATATGACTAAGCTTAATGAACATTTGTTCATACTTGATTAATTTCGGCTAAGACCAATTTATTGTTCGTAATCTAAATCGTGATTCAAGACTATCATTCGAAAATATCCTGGAACAGTGATATGTGTCATTGATGTTATTTGGGAATGTTTCGAATTGATTTACAAAGAACTATAGAACTACTGTAAATTCGGATATAAGACAGTATACATATCAGTCTTACAAACTGGTGTTTGTGGGTGAAAATTGTTTCTGCTGATTTTGGTAATTTCGTGTGTGTAGGTGAGAAATGAGTCTAACCCTAAACAATGTATTGCACGGGAGTACTTTTGATTCGAGAGATCAATCTGTGCAATCCTGGCCTAAACCAAGAAATGGCCGTTCCAGGCTTTCTTCGGTCACAAAGTGAAGGAGAAGGGATGGTCTTAGGGAGGGAAGCGAAGAAAGTGTTGAGACCAGAATAGTTGATTCTGGAAGTGTGGGTGTTTTTGTGACTTGTATAAAATTGAACTGGTGAGCTGAATGGAAAGATACCAAGTGATTTCTGGATGTGGTGTTATTCTCCTGACCAAAACTTGTTGTCTGGTGGAAATAGGTGAGACCTATTTATACAAGTCGCAATAAAACGTACCCTGGTCTCGTAGAAGCGGGAACGTTTAAGTAATGGAAGAAAGGAGTAACTGGTAACGCCTGGAATTGATGTTTCCATAATGAAGGATACTTTTCACCATTACTTCTTGCCATTACTAACCGCCCCTCTTTATGACACTTTCTTGTAACGGGCGTATTGCACGCCGCACGCTCTAAACCGCCAGACCAATACCATGATGAGTATCCCCCTGTTTGTGACATGTTTTGATGTCTCGAGAGTTTTCATGGAAAACATGTAACACTTTGCTACGCGTGGAAAGTTAAAATTGAGAGGCTTGTCGTAGCTAAATAGCATATGTGATGCTAGGCTCGTTTTGGATAGTAGTTGTGGCATGGTGGCATGCCAGTGACCTTGGAATAACGACGTGCTAGTAGTTGTGGCATGGTGGCATGTCAGTGGCCGTGGCATAGCGATGTGCTAGTAGCTGTGGCATGGTGGCATGCCAGCGGCCTTGGCATAGCGACGTGCCAGCGGCCGTGGCATGATGGTATGCCAGTGGCCGTGGTGTTGTAAGTGGCGCTGGCATGCGCGTCTGGGAAGCGTTTCTGGTAAGCGCGTCTAGCAAGCGCGTCTGGCATGCGCGTCTGGCAAGCGCGTCTGGCATGCGCGTCTGGAAAGCGCGTCTGGCATGCGCGTCTGGCAAGCGCGTCTGGCATGCGCGTCTGGCAAGCGCGTCTGGTAAGCGCGTCTGGCATGTGTGTCTGGCAAACGCGTCTGGCATGCGCGTCTGGCATGTGTTTCTGGCATGTGCATCTGGCATGCGCGTCTGGAAAGCGCATTTGGTATACGCGTCTGGCATGCGCGTCCTTCAAGCGCGCCTGGCATGCGCGTGCGGCATGCTGGCGTTTTTTGGGAAGCTGGCGTGGTTTGGGAAGCCAACTTAGCATGGCGACCTTTTTGAGGCCGTGGTAGGTTTGAAGCGACCTAATTGGTCGACAAGAAGAGGGCCGGCATGCTAGGGCACGACCGCACTTTAGCGCGTTGTGGCGGATTTGGTTTCCTAGCTTGTTTAAGCATGGTTTCGACCAACGGGGTCCAGTATATTGCGCGGGACGCGAAACCCTAATTTGAAAATTAGTTGGGCTTATGAGTTCTTTGCGAGTTATCAAAATAATTAGCTGTATTTTGTATGTTTCCACACAAAATCTTTATCTACAGAATGCAGTGAGCTTTCTTTCTGAGCATTTCGTGCAGTGGCCTTAACTTTGGTACTTGGAGGTTCATGCTACTCCGCTGCGAGTGAACATAAACCCGTCATGCCATACCGATTAAGGGTTCTGCTGGGGAACATTGCACAGGAAAGTACTCAGTCAGTCTCGTATTGGCGAGGTGCCGAAATTTATAGAGTGTTATGGATAAAAGTATATTGAGCGGCTCAATAAATGTGTCGGTGGAGAGGTTAGTACTCGCAGCACCGTTTCCTTGCAGAGTGACGTCAAATCTGATGCAAGGTTTTACGATTTTAACCCTAAGCTAAAAACCACCATCAACATTAAGTCCCCTGCTTAACACGTAACAGTGACATTGTTGCGGGGTGAGCATGAGATGGTGACAGGCGAGAGTAAAATCGAGAGATCAATACGTGAAGAGATCGCCAAGGAAATTCAACTAACCTTTAGTGGAAGACATAAGAAATCTGTGATCCTTGTGCTGGCAGATTTTGCATAGATTCGTCTTGGCGTTGGCACCGGTGCTAGCTTGACTTGGATGCGACTTGGCTTGGTTTGGGTGCGACTTGGCTTGGCTTGGTTTGGGCGCGACTCGACTTGAAGCGGTTTGGACGCGGCTTGGCTTGGCGTGGCTTTGCTTGGGCATTGGCTAGGACGCGGTTGGAGTTGGATTGAGATACGGATGACACTTGTCAAGAGCGGAAAAGTTGGCGCTGAGAAGGACGCATGTGCATCGGCTATCGAGCAGAGAAGCTAGAGCTGGGAGGATGCAAGTTATTGGTGCTGGTTGTGGAGCGGACTGTTGGCGCTGGCTATGGAGCGGAGAAGATGGGTGTTGAGGTGGTGGAGACGTCAGCACTATAATGTATTGAGGCAGTATGCCTGACAACGGAGTAGTGAGTGTTGAGGATTTTACACGTCTCAATACTAAGAGGATGGATGTGTTAAGGCAGTATGCCTTGCAACACAGTAGTGAGTGTTGAGGAGTTTACACGTCTCAACACTAAGAGAAAGGATGTGTTGAGGCAGCATGCCTGGCAACACAATAGTGGTGTTGAGGAACTTGCACGTCTCAACACCAAGAGAAGTGTGTGTTAGGGAAGCATTCCTGGCAACACAATTGTGGTGTTGAGGAATTTGCACATCTCAACACCAAGAGGAAAATGTGTTAAGGAAGCTTGCCTAGCAACATAGTAGTGGTATTGAGGAATTTGCACGTCTCAACACCAAGAGGAAGAATGTGTTGAGGAAGCATGCCTAGCAACACATTAGTGGTGTTGAGGAATTTTCACGTCTCAACACCAAGAGGAAAACGTATTTAGGAAGCTTGCCTAGCAACACAGTAGCGGTGTTGAGGAATTTGCACGTCTCAACACCAAGAGGAAGAATGTGTTGAGGAAGCATGACTAGCAACACAATAATGAGTGTTGAGGAATTTAGATGTCTCAACACTAAAAGGGAGGATGTGTTGAGGAAGCATGCCTAACAACGTAGTAGTGGTGTTGAGGAATTTGCACGTCTCAACACGAAGAGGAAGAATGTGTTGAGGAAGCATGCCTAAAAACACAGTAGTGGTGTTGAGGAATTTGTACGTCTAAACACCAAGAGGAAGAATGTGTTGAGGAAGCATGCCTAGCAACACAGTAGTGGTGTTGAGGAATTTGCACATCTCAACACCAAGAGGAAAATGTGTTGAGGAAGCTTGCCTAGAAACACAGTAGTGGTGTTGAGGAATTTGCACGTCTCAACACCAAGAGGAAGAATGTGTTGAGGAAGCATGCCTAGCAACACAGTAGTGGTGTTGAGGAATTTGCACGTCTCAACACCAAGAGGATGAATGTGTTGAGGAAGCATGCCTAGCAACACAGTAGTGAGTGTTGAGGAATTTAGACGTCTCAACACTAAGATATTTTAAAATTTATTGAATATGCCTAATAGGTATAAAACATTTAGTTTAAGGATAGTTACTTAGCTCTATCTCCGCTAGGAATGTCCTTCGCGCATGATTGGTCTTTGGGTATTTTAGGCTCCCCCATGAGTAAGCAGCATCAGGCGTTAGTGATGACATCAGGACGATGACGGGTTGACAGACGGACAAAAGTCCCCAGGTCTTTGATGAGATGAAGCAAAAGTGGCCATAACTATGAACCTTGGCTGGATGCGATCACGATCCTTGACAGGGACGAGTGTGGTGGCTACGGGCACGAACCTTGGAAGGGAGGAGTGGCGGCTACGACACGATCCTTGGCAGGAAGGAGACGTTGAAGCGGCTTCGGCTCTTGGAGAGGACGTTGAAGCTTATGGAGTAAAACGCTGAAGCTTCGGCTTCGGATCCTGGGGCAGCTTATGGAGAGAACGCTGAAGCGGAGCGGCTGCTGGAGCGAACATTGAAGCGGAGCGACTTCTGAAGAGAACGTTGAAGCGGCTCCTGGAGAGAAACATCGAAGCGGCTCTTGGAGAAAACTCCAGTGAGGGCGCTATTAACCTTTGACTTCGAAAAATGACTTGATACGATATAGCATATGGGAAGACGACACAAATAGTGCTGGTCGACAAGTCGTGTTTTTCTCTCATGTTAAAGAATACGCTTTTTCTGTTTGATTTTCCCTTGCAACTCTTAGAGCCTTGACGGTTACAATGTTGAAGTCGGAGGTCGCGTCAGTCAGCATGCTGTCAAAGTCGACATCCTTCAAGTGAACAGTGGTTAGGAGTCCCCAGTTCCATCTATCAAGTGTGCTTTCCAGGAGAGGTTGGGGTTTGGGAACGTCTTCCCGGGCTGGAAACAGCTGCTTTCCTGATGAAGTGCGGTTGAGGGCTGCAAATATGTCTTGACGCTGCGCCTTGGAGAAATATAGAATCTCACATAAATGTTTCATCATAGACTGCACGATTTTTTGGGCGAAGTCCCCAGAAATCATGCAGCTCCTGACGGGAAGAGGGTCTTTGTGAACTCAGGAGGGTTGCTGATTTTCTTTGCCTCGATTTTGGAGAAGTCGTTCCTGATCTTCACGTGTGATGAAATTGGATTGATGATTCCCTTCTACCGGGCGTTCAAGAGCAACGCGAGCCTCTTCATCTATAAACGCGCGTCCTGCTGAAGTGCCTGCGCCGGATGTTAAAAGTATTCCTTGTCAGCTCCATCTGGGGTTGACGTGACTCTTGTGGTGGCCGCTCAGTTAGTGTCTTGAGGAAAATAGGTATTTCTTTCTGAGTTGTATTTCTTTCCATCAAATCAATAGTGGTAAGAGGAGGTCGGCTTCTTCTGGATCCTCCAGTCTCTCATCCTGATGGTGGAGTAGCAGCGGCTCTGGTGACGGTTGGAGCTGTCACACTTGAAGAAACGTTGGGAGTGGCGGCAACGGCTCTGGATCTGGTGATTGGCGGTGTATCACCTGAAGGAACATTTTTCGCGCCGCTGATGTTGGCAGGTGGGGTATTAGCGCCACTATAAGGAGCGTTAGTACCAGGGATGATTTCAGCGCTAGTGTTCTCAGGGTTTATTGCTGATCCGGACCTGAGTTCTACCATCTTGAGATCGGGTTGAAGATGAAATCGGGAATTGGAAATTGATATTTTAACCAAGAGATTAATCTCCCACTGTGGTCGCCAATTGTTTGTGGGTGAAAACTGTTTCTGCTGATTTCGGTAATTTCGTGTGTGTAGGTGAGAAACGAGTCTAACCCTAAACAATGTACGGCACGGGAGTACTTTTGATTCGAGAGATCAATCTGTACAATCCTGGCTTAAACCAAGAAATGGCCGTTCCATGCTTGCTTCGGTCACAAAGTGAAGGAAAAGGGTTGGTCTTAGGGAGGGAAGCGAAGAAAGTGTTGAGACCAGAATAGTTGATTCTGGAAGTGTGGGCGTTTTTGTGACTTGTATCAGAAAATTGAACTGGTGAGCTGAATGGAAATCTACCAGGTGATTTCTAGATGTGGTGTTATTCTCCTGACCAAAACTTGTTGTTGGTGGAAATAGGTGAGATTTATTTATACAAGTCGCAATAAAATGTACCCTGGTCTCGTAGAAGCGGGAACGTTTGAGTAATGGAAGAAAGGAGTAACGGGTAACGCATGGAATTGATGTTTCCATAATGAAGGATACGTTTTCACCATTACTTATTGCCATTACTAACCTCCCCGCTTTATGACACTTTCTTATAACGGGAGTATTGCACGCCGCACGCTGTAAACCGCCAGACCAATACCCTGATGAGTATCCCCCAGTTTGTGACATGTTTTGATGTCTCGAGAGTTTTCATGGAAACATGTAGCACTTTGATACGTGTGGAAAGTTAAAATCGAGAGGCTTGTTGTAGGTAAATAGCATATGTGATGCTAGGCTCGTTTTGGCTAGTAGTTGTGGCATGGTGGCATGCCAGTGACCGTGGCATAGCGACGTGCTAGTAGCTGTGGCATGGTGGCATGCCAGTGGCCGTGGCATAGCGATGTGCTCGTAGCTGTGGCATGGTGGCATGCCAGTGTCTGTGGCATAGCGACGTGCTAGTAGCCGTGGCATGATGGTCTGCCAGTGGTCGTGGTGTTGTAAGTGGCGCTGGCATGCGCGTCTGGGAAGCGCGTCTGGCATGCGCATCTGGTAAGCCCGTCTGGCATGTGCGTATGGCATGCGCGTCTGGCATGCGCGTCTGGCATGCGCGTCTGGCATGCGCGTCTGGTAAGCGCGTCTGGCATGCACGTACGGTAAGCGCGTCTGGCATGCGCGTCTGGATTTGATGTTGAGTGGTGGAAAACGTACCCTGGCCTCGTAAGAAGTGGAAGCAGTTGAGTGGTGGAAAAGTGGTAACGGGTAACGCCTGGAATTGATGTTTCCATAATGAAGATGTGTTTCACCACTTATTTCTTGCCATTACTAACCGCCTCACTCTTATGACACTTTCTTGTAACGGGCATATTGCACGTCGCACGTTGTAAACCGCCAGACCAATACCCTGATGAGCATCCCCTAGTTTGTGACATGTTTTGATGTCTCGAGTGTTTTCATTCGAAAACGTGTAACATGTTGCTATGTGCGGCAAGTTAAGATAGAGAGGCTTGTCGGTTCAGTGACGACCTTCGACGGCCGAGATTTTGCATCTCAGGAGGAAGGGTAGCCGTTGATTGCGACTACCTTCCGTTTGGCGGCCAGTGGCGTGGCCGTGGTGCTGGCATGGCTTGCGCATGCCTTTGGCGTGGCCAAATTAGGGTTTGATACAAACCGTGGAATTTGGCATTGCGGCCAAAAGTTGCCACAGGCTTGGTGGCGAACTTGTACGGCTGAGATCCGCACCTCAGGAGGAAACAATGGCTACCTTCCGTTGGTGGCCAGAGGCGTGGTAGCGTGGCTGGCATGCGCGTCTGGCATGCGCGTCTGGTAAGCGCGTCTGGCATGTGCGTCTGGCATGCGCGTTTGGTAAGCGCGTCTGGCATGCGCATCTGGTAACGCCTGGCTTGGTGGAAAACTTGTACGGCTGAGATCTGATAGGTTGGGAAACCTACAATAAATATACTGCAAGTGTACAGCGTCTAACTAATAAACAATGGAAAGTACAGGTCGTTCCCATGAGGAGAGTGAAAATATTACTACTAACTAATACCAAGAATAACTGATCAAATTCAATATTTTAGAATGTTTATGGAACAATGAAAGCAAAACAATAAAAACGTAACCAAGGATGTGAAAGTGTTAAGGTTCCGGGAATCCGTTGTAGGAAATTTATTTGTATGCAATCACAAAGATCTCTAATTTACTCATGTAAAATAGCAAACCTAGCTACTAGTACACGGAAGATATTTCGTTAATAATCATCGACTAGAATTATCATTATCAAAATGGTAGTTTGTTCTCTCCTTAATGTAGAATTCTTAAGCACTAGATATACATGGCATAAATAGTCAAACGAAATTCATAATTCCATTATTGCAAAGGTTCAATGAGTTCTTCTACTAATCTAACGATGGACTATACATGGAATAGAACATGAAAAATGTAGCTAGAAGGTAAAACATTGATAGAGAGACAAATCATTAACATTAAGTTCAATCGGTAGAAAACCCATATTTAAGAACACAAATAAATCAACCTACAAATTCATCCGTCGCCCTAACATGAAAAACTAGCAAGACATAGCAAGAGAAAACGATAAACAGCAAACCCTAGGCGTCTCTGTATTCGGCTCCCTGGCCGCCTCCTTTTTTCTGCTGTCTATCCCTTTGGCTCTTTTATATCTTCCCGAGATCACAACAATACTTGCCATAACAACCCTGACACTCTTCTGGACCTTCACAAACGACTACCACAAACCGGCCCACTTCTTTTCTCGATCAAATAACCCGGGCTGAATACTTCTGTCTTCTAGCCCTTGCCAATCTCGGCCACGGTACCAATGATTTATTCCCTGACCAGCTAACTTCAGCTCCTTCCCAGCTGACCACAAGATGCACAGCTCAACCAGTTAACCCCGCGACATGCATCCAGCCAACGTACATCTCCATTTTGCACATAGATTCATAGCTTTCTCCCATCACTAATTCAGCCAATGCAACAGCCGGTAGAACAATAACTCTGCCACATCAGTTTATGGAGTTTGATTCCATCTTCTTTCATGTGTACACTGCCAACACAATCATCTTCTTCTTGGTGTCATCTCGATGTGTTTCCAGCCAAAACTTCTTCATGTTGTTATTTCCCCTTCATTTCTAAGCTTCATATACGACCAAACTTCAGACCGGTTTTCGCCGACCACAGCACAAATTCTGTCTGTCTGTTGCCCTTCTGAATTCTAGCTGCAAAAGATGAAAATAGTTTGGCAGCAACGAACAGCTCCAACTCCATTCCCGTCAACAGCCCCATCTTTAACTTCTTACTGCTGCATTTGTTTCTTAGTCGAGAAACCCCAACTCTTGTTGCAAAATCCGTTTCTGCATTGAGTTTCAGTCCATATAAACGAACCCCAATATATTAAGCCAATTCAATGGCTACAACACCAGTTCTTTGTCCTAACCCACAATTCAGACCACCAAGGCAATGGACTTCTTAGCTGCACTCATCCCATTTTGGAGTTTGTTATCTTCTTCACTTGATTTTACTTATGAGCTGAACCCAATTTAAATCACATCCAATAACCCCCAAACTGCATCCATACATAAACTCCTAATTGCTGTTGCAGAGACCGAGAGTGACCACCACTGCCATGAGTTCGAAAATCCAACACAAACCAGCCCTGCTCCTCCCAAAATCAGGCCAGTACTGTTGCCAGTACATCCATTTCGACCAGTCGCAACCAAATCAAACCAACTCCGTCGATTCCCGTTTCAGCACCGCTTCCCATTGTATCACAGCAACTTCATTTCGAATCAACAACCCCTTATATCAGTAGCAACGCCTTCAGCTCAATTTTAGATCCATATCAATACCCCCAATTCAATTCGTCATCAACTGCAATCAGCTGTAGTGTAAAAAGACTGAATTTTAACATCATCATTGCTTCAGAACTTTCCTTCATGGAGCCAAATTCCTCTTCATCGAACCCTCTCTTCCTTTTCCATTTCTCTGTAGCTTTTGCTGCTCAAGGTTTCTCACTTCTCTTTGATGAGAACAAACGAAATGTGTGGTATAGAGTCTATCGGCTGTTCCTCTCTACAACTAGTGGGCCGGGCTTGTGTGGTGATGATATATAAACATATCAGGCCACCACATTTGAGGCACTGAGTGATATTGATCATTTTTGTTAGTAAACGTTATTTTGCCTCCCTTTAATCATTTATCATTCGGAGATCGAATTTATTTGTAATTCCTGTAAAAGCATTAAAATAGTGATATTAGCCAAAATATCGAATCCTAACTAATATAAATATGGGTATAAAATGTAGCATTTACGTGCTTATCAAGATCCGCACCTCGGGAGGAAGGGTAGCCATTGATTATGGCTATCTTCCGTTGGTGGCCAGAGGCGTGGTAGCGTGGCTGGCATGCGCGTCTATGATGATTTGTATGGGCGAAGGATTCAGGATCACCTCTTATATTCAGCAGAAAATCTTTTATCAGCCGTGAATTAAGGCTTCACACACGTGATACCAGCTGGATTAGATATTTCTTTATACGAAACAATTAGGGTTTGGTGTTCGAGTCATTCTGACTTAGCCCGCGCCATCCTCCTATCCCAAGACGCGTCTGAGCCGCGCCAAGCCGTGTCCGAGCCAATGGCGAGCGCGTCTGGCATGCGCGTCTGGTAAGCGCGTCTGGCATGCGCGTCTGGTATGCGCACCTGGCATGCTGGCGTGTTTTGGGAAGCTGGCGTGTTTTGGCGACCTTTTTGAGGTCGTGGCACGTTTGAAGCGACCTGATTGGTCGACGGGAAGAGGGCCGGCATGCTAGGGCACGGCCGCACTTTTAGCGCGTTGTGGCGGATTTGGTTGCCTAGCTTGTTTAAGCATGGTTTCGACCAATGGGGTCCAGTATACTGCGCGGGGCGCGAAACCCTAATTTGCAAATTAGTTGGTTATGAGTTCTTTGCGATTTATCACAATAATTAGTTGTATTTTGTATGCTTCCACACAAAATCTTTATCTACAGAATGCAGTGTGCTTTCTGTCTGATCATTTCTTGCAGTGGCCTTAACTTTGGTACTTGGAGGTTCATGCTACTCCGCTGCGAGTGAACATAAATCCGTCATGCCATACTGATTAAGGGTTCTGTTGGGGAACATAGCACAGGAAAGTACTCAGTGAGTCTCGTATTGGCGAGGTGCCGAAATTTACAGAGTGTTATGGATAAAAGTATATTGAGCGGCTCAATAAATGTGTCGGTGGAGAGGTTAGTACTCGAAGCACCATTTCCTTGCAGAGTGACGTCACATCTGATGCAAGGTTTTATGATTTTAACCCTAAGCTAAAAACCACCATCAACAACTGGGAAAATTGTTAAGGTCTGAAACCGCAATACATGTACTCAGTACACGTATCGGAGTAGCTATGTCGACAACAAATTTTTGGTACGCATGTCAGTATGCACACCTTAAAAAGTCTGTGAACTGGTAAACCCGAATAAGTACGCACACATGCATGCATACTAGAAAACAACTGTTGGTCACGGAACCGGTTTGGTATTGAAACGGGACGTAGTTGGCAAGTCACGTATATTCCAGGATCTAGCTAATATCTTGGATATTCATTAGGATATTTGTTAGTTTTGGTATTTTAATTATTAGGATAAATAGTTTCTTTATTAGATTTATCCTTTTTTATGAGAATAATATATTCTCTAGGCTAGTTTAGGAATATTCAAGATTTCTAGGTTTTATGTAGGGATGGGACTTGGGTTGGTTGAGCGGGTTAGAAGGCTTGGCCGAGGCAGACCCGCACTAGAAATCCTTTGCCCAGATTGCCCATCGAACCAGTGGAATCCATGGAGGAACTGCCCAAGTACGCCCAAGTTATGTTCGTCGGGTTCCCCGGGTTCCTCGGGTTGGTCCAAGTTTCGCCAGACATACAAATTCATTAATATGATAATAACAATTTTTAGTAATAATAAGATTTAATTGCTCCATTTATCTTACATTTCCAAATAAGTACATAATATTTACAATAATATAAACTTTTTTTTATATTGAATGATTAACGAGATAGATATTGAAAAAGTGGGGGTACAACGACCACACCCAATATTCGCTTAGCAATCTGTATGGACAAACTCCAATATACTTTCAAGAGAATCAACTAGACTCATTCTTAATAAAGTATATCAAAGAGTTATATCTCTCTTTCTTGATTCAATTCTTTCTCAAGCAAATAGAAATTTGCGAGTTTAATTGAATACAAGAGAAATCACTTGAACGGTACCAAAGACCAATGTTCAAGTATCAATCAATTTCAATCAACAACCAAAGGTCGGATTTTCAATTGATTAATTCTAACACACAACCTGTGATATTTCAATTATATAACAAAATATAATGCGGAATAGAAATAACACAGACACTAGAATTTTGTTAACGAGGAAACCGCAAATGCAGAAAAACCCCGGGACCTAGTCCAGATTGAACACACATTGTATTTAGCCGCTACAGACACTAGCCTACTACAAACTAACTTCGTTCTGGACTGTAGTTGAACCCCAATCAATCTCACACTGATCCAAAGTAAAGTTGCGCTCCTTGCATCTCTGATCCCAGCAGGATACTACACACTTGATTCCCCTAGTTGATCTCACCCACAACTAAGAGTTGCTACGACCCAAAGTCAAAGACTTTAATAAACAAATCTGTATCACACAGAAAAGTCTACAAGAATAGATAAATCTGTCTCCCACAGAAATACCTACAAGGTTTTGTTCCGTCTTTTGATAAATCAAGGTGAACATGAACCAATTGATAAACCGGACTTATATTCCCGAAGAACAACCTAGTATTATCAATCACCTCACAATAATCTTAATCGACGCGGCGAAAGAAGATATTATGGAATCACAAATGATGAAACGAAGATTTTTGTGATTACTTTTATATCTTGCCTATCCGAGATGTAAATCTCAATCCAATCGTTACGATCAAAACGATAGAAGATGCAAGATCAGACCACACAACTACGAGAAAGTAGTATCGGTCAGGGTTCACAATCCCAATGAAGTCTTTAAGTCGTTAACCTGGTTTACAAGAAGAAACCTAAGGTTAAAGGAGAATCGACTCTAGCTAATACAACTAGTATCACACAGTAGGTGTGGGGATTAGGTTTCCCAGTTGCTAGAGTTCTCCCTTATATAGTCTTTCAAATCAGGGTTTCCAATCAATGTTAGCTTGGTAACAAAACATTCAATATTCACCGTTAGACGAAAACCTGATTTAGATTCAAAATAATATCTTTCAACCGTTGGATCGAAAACTTAGCTTGTTACACACACATGAAATGCACGATTTTAGGTTTCTGTAACCGTACCTAAACATGTACATTTGTTGGTTCAACAATAGCCAAATGGTTAGCCATATGAACACTTTCATATCAAGCATATTCTTCTTCACCATAACAAGTTCAAATGACTCAAATGAACTAGTTAGAGAGTTGTTCAATTGTAAGGAAATCTTATGTAGCTACACAAGAAACAATCGAAGCAAAAACGATTTGATTCAATCGAATCAGTTCATGAAATTTATAGCCACGGTTTGCATTTAGCATTCCTTAGTTAATATGAATAAGTTCACAACCAATCGTATTTAGATATCACCAGCTTAAGTTCGCAGACTTAGTTCGCAGACTGGGTTCGCGGACTGAGTTCACGGTTTTTGTTCCAGTTCTCTTAATCAACAAAGTTCGCAAACTTCGGTTCAAGGAAAAAGGACTTATACATATATGTGTTGCCACACAATGCTTATATCCAACATTGGCTATATAATCTAAACTCTCATTTTAATCATTGAAACATTCTTAGAGGACGTTATATAGTTGTTATTCACAAACCATTTCTCGTCAAAGCAATTTTCAAAGTGATTGAAACATATCATGACTTTCGTCACTAGGTAAAGATGAACTTGTCCAAAGCGAAAGCTTACCAACACATATTTCGAGAAATATATAGGCGAGATAAACTCGGCTCGAAATAGCAAATTTGTATAATCAAAGTCTATATAGAAAAACGACTTTTGTCTCAAGATAGGAGATAGAGTAGATAGACTTTTGAGTGATAGATAAGTTCAAGTCTCCAAATACCTTTTAGTCGATGAAGTTCCACCAGTTCCTTGAGTAGTCCTTCGTCTTGTATGATGATTGCCATGGAGTTCTTGAGCTCGACTAAACTTTCTATCATAGTCCGAGACTTGGCTATAGTAGACTAAAAATCAAGACTTATAGTTTTTATCACTAACATTGACAAACATGCTTGAGATAACAACGCATGCGAGTTCGACCGAGCAATGCTCTAACAACCTCCCCCTTTGTCAATTTTAGTGACAAAACTATCAATACATATGGAATACAAAAAATAAATGAATTAACTTTTGTAACTCCTATTCCACATGCCTAATCTTCAACATTACTCGAAATCTTCGTCACTTCCAAGTACTCCAATAATCCCAAAGGTTGTAAGTTTAGCATCATCGTTGTTGAAAATCCGTAGCTATAACAACGAGAAAACAAGAGTTCTCAATCATTGTTATACAATGTCATAGTATCATTATATAGTATCAAAGTTCAATTGTATAACAACTTCGACAACAATACTATGGTGATATGTATCACTCCCCCTTAGTCAATACTCCATCTCACATGGAAACCACTCCCCCTTACATAATGATCTGAAAACCATATGTATTTGTAGTGTGAACTACATATTAATTCTCCCCCTTTTTGTCAATAAAATTGGCAAAGGTACGAAAACGGGATCCTAATGAAATTTCCAAAAGAGACATTTCGTGACCAAAAGAAAGCATATATCAACTTATTTAGATGCAATCATAAAGACGAAGCTAAATACATTCATCAAGGAGTTTATAAAGATACAAGATAACCCCTATAATATTCCACAACCGCACTCCCCACAAAGATTTGGCAAGTAAGCACAAGTTCAATTAAGAACTCTCCCCCATAAAATGTCATTCCTGAAAGAACAACAAGAGCGACCTTAATTTCAAAAGAAAAGAAGGATTTCTTTGGACATAACAAATCACATACAAGTATGAATTTGAATCCAAAATACTCAACTAAATTAACCACAAGAGAACCCATGATTAATTTAATCGGAAATGCTCAACATAAGTGAACTTATGGAGACTAAAAAATACTCAATTAGATTAATCACAAGAGAATCCGTAATTAATCTAATCGGAATAAACAACCAAATTAACCACAAAAAGTAATCAATTTAATTGGTCATGCTCGACATAAGAAATCTTATGCAGCAACAACTAAATAACCAAACGAGGATGATTAATTTAGTTGAACATGCTCGACATAAAATACCTCACGGAGCAACAACTAAGAATAACTCAGTCGATTGTGCTCAACATAAGACATTTATGGAACAACACATTATATGCACAAAAAATTGTAGACCGGAGGTCGACCAAATACTGTGGAATAATCAATGATTCATTCTATTTTCCATCACCATTTTCACAATGACATACAATAGACATAATCCTTGCAAACAAAATACTTTAACCTATCTTCCATCAATAATTGACATAATAGGCTTAACTTTTGTATTGTCAAAAGTTCATTCCTTCTTTTATCAACACATGCATGTCGACATATAAAGGACTTAACTTTTGACAAGTATGGGACAATCATAGTTCACGGACGCAAACACACATATCCCATAACAAATTGTAATATATAAAACCATAAAGATTAATACTGCAAAGATCATCTTCCAAACAATTTTAGAATTTAAACCAATAAATCTAAAAACATGAAGATGAGAATGTTGGACATAGCTATGTGTAATCACAATAACGGCTATTCCAAACTCTTGTTATTCTTCTAAACAAAACAAAAATAGAAGATTTACTAGGCATTAATATCTCTTAGAGAATATGATTTGAAAAACACTAAACCTGGTCAGCGACCAGAGATTGAATATAGACAAGCTCATCTGTTGCTTTCTTCAGTTCGTTTTTCAGAAAATCAAGATTCCTTGTTGCAATTCCGAGTTGTTCACGTATGACCTCAAAATCTCGAAGAAGATTTCCTACCAGTTGTGATGACATCTGAACTGGTAGTTTGTTTTCATGATCAACAACATGAAAGCTAGTTATCACAGGATTCTTGTGAAACTCGATTGTCTTCCCTTTCTTGACTTCATCAACTTTATTACCTCCATTCATTGTGCTCACCATAAATTGGTAAAACCTTTTGACCTCACGGAACTATGTATCAAGAGATGATACATAAGTGTATATAAGTAGATTCCATGAAAAACCCTAGGAAGGCTTGTATACGTCCGTGGGGGTCAGGTGTTCATGCACATATGGTCACGAGCCTAAAGTGTGACCAAGAGGAAGGAGCATGAAATTCGTGTGTCAAGACTAATAGTTGAGAACCAACTATTTGAAGGAAGCACACATAAACATGGAATTTTTCTCAAAGGAGGATAATCATAAATATCTTCAAGAGAAGAACTGGAGCGAAGCTCAACAGATTTTAAGATCATCAACTATAATCTACATCAACAAGAGAAGAAGGAAGGGAAAACATACAACCTTGACAGCACTCTCAAGACACACTTCTTGAGACTATGAGCATCCTTCTTAAACTACAAGAAGAAGAATATATTGTGTAGTCATGTTGTATTTAGATGAGCATTTTGCTCATCAATATTGACTTCTTCTTTTTCTCCTTCTTCTTTTTCTCCTTCAAGAAGATTTGGTGAAAAATCACTTGACTTACTTGAGGAAGTTTTATCAAGGGAGGAATAAGAAGTACCTGAGCCAGCCGCTTTCCTTGTCTTTTTGATGCTCTGTTTGAGTCTGTTTATGCTGATCTTAAGCTCCGAGACTCGATTATTGATATGAATGAAATCTGGAGCAAAGGATTTGGATCCAAAGTTTTCTTTAGACAGAGAAAAAGAACTTAAGTTTTCTTTCATTCTCCTATGCCTTTTTCTCTTTTCAGAGTTATTTAAGAAGTTAGTTTCCCTTCTGCCATTGTCGGTATTTTTTGTTTCAAATATACAATTAAGAAAAGTCTTATCACAGAATTTTTCTTGATTGTCGACAATGCCTTTTATTCCAATAATACGAGAGACCGGTTTAACAACTTCTTTTGACATCCATGCAAGAATGTTGTGAAGTTTTTCATTCCTTAAACGAAAACGACATCTTCGCTCAGAATGTCCTTTATTTCCGCAATAATAGCAGCTAAAAGAATTGTTCTTTACCGTTCTTGTGTGAGTAGATTTAGAAGGAGCAAAATTCTTGTCTCCAGAATCATCACAAGATGCAAAAGTCTTCTCGCATGAAGAATTATCATTAGCTTTAACAAAATTGATCTTACTAGTTTTCGGAGCGTCTATTCCTTTATAGCCCAGACCACGTGTGTCACGATGTTCTTTACATGCTCCAATCATAGAAGATAATTTTGTAGAGATGGAATTGAATCTACTCAGACTCTCTTCCAGTGACTTCACTTTATCAAGAGCAGCAGCTAAATCAGCCTCAAGGCATTTTTCTCGAGTGAGATAAGTGCTTTCTCTGTCATCAAAAATTGCTTGCTGAGAGTTAATCCTTGCTTCAGTTTCTGCAAGTTTTTCTTCCAACAAAAAGTACTTTTGATAAAGATTATCACATTCAAGTGACTTCATACGTAGGTTTTCCTCAGAATCTGTGAGGATCGATTCGTTAGAACGATTCGAGACATAAACACCTGCGTAACATCTTCTCAATTTCTTATTTGTACGATAGAGATTAGTCATAAAGGGTGTGACATGAGAAGTTGTCATCTTTTTCTTTTCCAACGAATTCAAAAGCTTAACATACTCTGAGACTTCCTCATCAACATTTCTATCCATATCTGAATCACCTTCATCAGAAAGTTCATCTAGCTGTTCTTCTAGGCATGTTTCCCAGGCTTCAACAGGTTCTACATTAAGAGAATGTTTAGATACTGATCTAGATGAGACAGTTTTCTCAGGTGAATCCAAGCTTTGAAAAACATCTGGTAATTTATGAACTGGTACGTTATTAGAGATAGACTCGTCCATAATCAGATCGCTACAAACACAGACTTATGAGGTCTTTAACGTGTTTGCCTGCTCTGATACCCATTGAAAAAGTGGGGGTACAACAACCACACCCAATATTTCGCTTAGCAATCTGTATGGACAAACTCCAATATACTTTCAAGAGAATCAAATAGACTCAATCTTAATAAAGTATATCAAAGAGTTATATCTCTCTTTCTTGATTCAATTCTTTCTCAAGCAAATAGAAATCTGCGAGTCTAATTGAATACAAGAGAAATCACTTGAAAGGTACCAAAGACCAATGTTCAAGTATCAATCAATTTTAATCAACAACCAAAAATCGGATTTCCAATTGATTAATTCTAACGCACAACCTGTGATATTTCAATTATATAACAAAATATAATGCGGAATAGAAATAACACAGACACAAGAATTTTCTTGACGAGGAAACCGCAAATGCAGAAATACCCCGGGACCTAGTCCAGATTGAACACACATTGTATTTAGACGCTACAGACACTAGCCTACTACAAACTAACTTCGGTCTGGACTGTAGTTGAACCCCAATCAATCTCATACTGATCCAAGGTACAGTTGCGCTCCTTACGTCTCTGATCCCAGCAGGATACTACGCACTTGATTCCCTTAGCTGATCTCACCCACAACTAAGAGTTGCTACGACCCAAAGTCGAAGACTTTAATAAACAAATTTGTATCACACAGAAAAGTCTACAAGAATAGATAAATCTGTCTCCCACAGAAATACCTACAAGTTTTTGTTCCGTCTTTTGATAAATCAAGGTGAACATGAACCAATTGATAAATCGGACTTATATTCCCGAAGAACAGCCTAGTATTATCAATCACCTCACAATAATCTTAATCGACGCGGCGAAAGAAGATATTGTGGAATCACAAACGATGAGACGAAGATGTTTGTGATTACTTTTATATCTTGCCTATCGGAGATATAAATCTCAAGCCAATCGTTAAGATTGTACTCAAACCGATAGAAGATGCAAGATCATATCGCACAACTACGAGTAAGTAGTATCGGTCTGGCTTCACAATCCCAATGAAGTCTTTAAGTCGTTAACCTGGTTTACAAGAAGAAACCTAAGGTTAAAGGAGAATCGACTCTAGCTAATACAACTAGTATCACACAGTAGGTGTGGGGATTAGGTTTCCCAGTTGCTAGAGTTCTCCCTTATATAGTCTTTCAAATCAGGGTTTGCAATCAATGTTAGATTGGTAACAAAGCATTCAATATTCACCGTTAGATGAAAACCTGATTTAGATTCAAGCTAATATCTTTCAACCGTTGGATCGAAAACTTAGCTTGTTACACACACATGAAATGCACGATTTTAGGTTTGTGTAACCGTACCCAAACATGTACATTTGTTGGTTCAACAATAGTTAACCAAATGGTTATCCATATGAGCACTTTCATATCAAGCATATTCTTCTTCACCATAACTAGTTCAAATGACTCAAATGAACTAGTTAGAGAGTTGTTCAATCGCAAGGAAATATTATGTAACTACACAAGACACAATCGAAGCAAAAAAAAAATTGATTCACTCGAATCGGTTCATGAACTTTATAGCCACAGTTTGCATTTAGCATTCCTTAGTTAATATGAATAAGTTCACGAGCAATCGTCTTTAGATATAACTAGCTTAAGTTCGCAGACTTAGTTCGAGGACTTAAGTTCCCGGAAGGAGTTCTCAAACTCCAGTAGATATTCTCGGGTCGAGAACTTCCGCCAGTTCGCGGACTGAGTTCACGGCTCTTGTTCCGGTTCTCCTGATCAACAAAGTTCGCAAACTTCGGTTCAAGGAAAAAGGACTTATACATATATGTGTTTCCACACAATCCAACATTAGTTATATAATCTAAACTCTCATTTCAATCATTGAAACATTCTTAGAGGATGTTATATAGTTGTTATTCACAAACCATTTCTCGTCAAAGCAATTTTCAAAGTGATTGAAACATATCATGACTTTCGTCACTAGGTAAAGATGAACTTGGCCAAAGCGAAAGCTTACCAACACATATTTCAAGAAATAGATAGGCGAGATAAACTCGGCTCGAAATAGCCAATGTGTATAATCAAAGTCTATATAACAAAATGACTTTTGTCTCAAGATAGGAGATAGACTTTTGAGTGATAGATAAGTTCAAGTCTCCACATAGCTTTTAGTCGATCAAGTTCCACCATTTCCTTGAGTAGTCCTTCGTCTTGTATGATGATTTCCAAGGAGTTCTTGAGCTCAAATGCACTTTCTATCTGTAGTTGCAGGAAATCGTACACTAAAACCCTCATAAGATTTCATTAACATTCAACTCATTTTTGGATTAACAATCTTAATTTTATTGATCAATCTTTAAACAATCTTACAAGAAAAGATAAAGGAATCAAAAATAACCTCTGCTCTAAATTTTCTCTCTCTTATTTACTTGCTTCTCACTCAAAAAAAGATCTCTCCCATTTTCTTTACAACTGAATGACTATTTATAGGGAAATACATAGTGGATGACAGCTAATTTGTCCTTTATTTTCGGATATGGTTTGCGACATTCTCGCAACCTTACAAATGTTAATCTCGCAAACTCCCTAATTTTCGCAGGACCATCACATTTTTCTCATGATTTAGATGACGTCGTTTATTATGTCATTTCTGAAGTTGTTCTGCGACACTGTTGTGTTGTATTGTTAATAATTTCGCATGTAGTTGCAGGAAATCGTACACTACACCCCTCATAAGATTTCATTAACATTCAATTCATTTTTGGATTAACAATCTTAATTTTATGGATCAATCTTTAAACAATCTTACAAGAAAAGATTAAGGAATCAAAAATAACCCCTGCTCTAAATTTTCTCTCTCCTATTTACTTGCTTCTCACTCAAAAAAAGATCTCTCCCCTTTTCTTTACAACTGAATGACAATTTGTAGGGAAATACATAGTGGATGACAGCTAATCTATCATTTATTTTCGGATATGGTTTGCGACATTCTCGCAACCTTACAAATGTTAATCTCGCAAACTCCCTAATTTTCGCAGGACCATCACATTTTTCTCATGATTTAGCTGACGTCGTTTATTTTGTCATTTCTGAAGTTGTTCTGCGACACTGTTGTGTTGTGTTGTTAATAATTTCGCTGAGGCATTATTGTTGCGAGATTCTGATCCTACATCTTGCCTCTTCTCATATCTTCTCTGCGAAGTAGAGAATGATGTGAGAAATGCCGCAGTTGTCCATCTCTTCATATTCTGCATTTATCACACGTATCCTTTCTTCCATATATTTCTTGACACGTCTTTTGTAACCGCTGCTTTTCAACCGCTCACGTCTTTTCGCATTAGTGGTGTTTATTTCTTCGAGTAAAAAAAAAACTTCTCTATATATTCTTCGTACTCTTCTTTCCATTTTCTTTTTACTTTCTCTTCTCTTTTTACTCTCTCATCTCTGCAACTCTATTGTTCTTCCGTAAGTTCTGATACTGTAATTCTTCCCTCTTCAATCTTCTCATCCATTCTCATACTTTATATTCAGATATGCCTCCAAGCGGTCAAAAACATGAGAAAACCTTAAAGGATGTTCAAAAAGATCTTGCTGAGAAGGGTTTCACACTTTCTACCATTCCTGGTGAAAGTGCCAAGTCAATTCTTTCTATCATACTTTTCTCTGATCAACATTGTGATGATCAATCAATCATAGTTTTGCTGGGTCAAATTCTCGCAGGTCTCCCCATTCCTCTTTATGACCCAGATATTCCTCTGTTTTATGAAATTCTTGCTCACTCGGGGTTTTCGCGATCTATCTTCCAATTGAGTGGGGATTGCATCCGTCTGATGCTGGAGTTCGCTAACCGTGGTGCTGGTAAAGGATCTCTTTATTCCAAAGAACTTAGGGATCCTAAATTCGTAGATCTATAAATAGTCGCTGAGAAGTATACAGTAGCGAATTTCTTTGAATATTATGAATTAATATCCATGAAGAAAGAGAATACTCGCTGAGGTATTCGGTTGAAAAGGAAGGATGTTATTGCTGAAGATAAAATGCCCATGCATGACATTGATTGGCACTCTGGTAAGAACACAACCCCTCGCCAATCCAAAGATGATAAATGGTGCATTTTTTCCTTGATGCTGAGAGGACCTTACATTGCTGGGTCAAATGTTCTTCATGAGAATCTCGTTACTTATCAACCTTGGGTATTTTCTTGGCCCGAGAAGAAGAAATAGGTATGTTTCTTCCAGTTTCGCCCACTTTACATTTCTTTATTTTTATTTATTCTTTTGTTCACTGATTCTTGCGACATTTTAAAGATCCAGAAACTGAAAGATAGCTACCATAGGTCTGGGAAAGCCAGTACTTTGTTAGATCTTTGCTCATACACAGATGAGGTAAGAAATATTCTTTTATGATTTTAAACAATATATTGTTGCCTCTATTTCTTATCTTCATTTGTGTGTGAAGATTATTGCTGAAGTAGAAGAACCAACCAAAGCTACGACGGCTGGTGATAAGGGTAGAGATATTCTTCGCAAAGGAAAATCATCTGCATCCTCTTCAAAGAAAAGAAAGAGAGGGATTCTCCTCCTCCTTCAGATGTTCATTTCCCTGATGGTTTTGAAGATGATGAAGACAACAAAGATGATGATGACGACTCTGCTGCGAATAAATATTCTCCACCTGAATCTTCTATGGCACAGTTATCCGGAATCTTCTCTGATTCTTGTAAAGGGATGGGAGATAATTGTCTTTCCAGTATATGCAAAGCTCTCGCAACTATTTGAGATACTCCTTTGTTGGATGGTGATAGTTCTCTTCGTGGGGTCTCCAGATCAGTGACTCCTAGCTTCCTAAATTATCTCAATAGTTTGGTATGCCTTCGTCTTTTTACTTCTTCATTATTGTGACTCAAAATTTCTTTTTATTTTAGCATTTCTTGTATTTTCTCGCAGGCTGGAAAAGCTTCTTTCGATGTTGCCTCAGATCTGGAGAGGACACGCGAAATTCTTGAAAATAAGAATCTTTAATTTCGTACAAAGAATGAGGAACTGGAAATTGAAGCTAAGGGTCTTCGTGAGAAGAACGAACAATTAGAAGCTGAAGTCAAATGTCTTCGCGAGAAGAACAAACAACTGGAAACCGATACTTTTTTGCAAAGGAACAAAATCTCTACTCTTCAAAAATCTAATGATCAGCTCTATGGTATGCAAGTGGGGTTTTCTTCGGGCCGAGCGCAGTATAAGCCAAGACTTGTCAATAATGGAAAGGTACGCTCCAGACGCCCTGGCACTCTTGACTCAACCGTGTACCTCGGCGCCTTGGTCAGATTCTTCACTCCTTGAGAGAGTCTTTATTACCTTAGTCGCCCAACTTAACTCATATGCTTAAGTTGAGAATCCAAGGTGCCTCTCCTGGATGGGCTTTATTGACCCCAAATCTTCATGACTCAGGTTCCGGGGGCGGTGTATCCTTTCCATGAGCCATGCAACAGGTACCCCCTTATATGACGTACTTTAGGTCTTACATTTGCCTCTTGCGAAATTGTATTCGCGAACTAGGGTGTACGCCATAAAGGTTCGCCCCTTTCTCTTTTGTCATTGTTCTCTGATTATCTTTTGTAGAATTCATTATCTCTGCGAGATTCTCGCACATCATCATATCGTATTTGCACTTCTCAATCTCTTTTTTATCATTCAGTAAAATGTACTTTTGAGAATTTTACTTGTTGCGAGAGTGTCGCAACAAATCAATCATTCATACACTTCTTATTTTTATTACCTTTGCCATTCTCTGCTTCTTTGTTATTTTCTGCTACTGCTTCCTTGGTAGTGGTATGTTCACCATTTCTTATTCTGAGCTAGCATTAGTTTCGCAACATTTCTTCTTCTTTTCGTTCGATTGCATCCACCATCAATCTCTCACATTTTTGTGTCTCTTTGATTTTGCGTCGCAAACTTTCCTTCTTGTTTGCTCTTCCTTCGCAGGATTCTACCTCAGTTTCGTAACATTTGTTTCCTTCAACCCAATCTCCTTTTATGATTCCTACACCGCTGGGGTGAGGAAATTTGATGCATTGGTGGAAATTTGAAGCTACACCTAGAATCCCATGTATCCAAGGTCGACCAATTAATGCATTGTAGGGTGACTCTACGTCAACAACACAGAACAGGATTTCAGAAGATATTCCCTTCAATAGAATTCGCATAGTAACCTCCCCTTTTGGCTTGTTGGCAGTACCATTAAAACCATATATCTTATATGTGGATGGTATAAGATCATCATCTCTTCCTCCCATAGTTTTATAAGTATGATAGAATAAGATGTTCACAGAGCTTGCGGTATCGATTAGAATCCTATTAATTTCCCATGAGTCTTCAGCTTCATCATCTTCATCTTCTTTCGGTTTTGGATTAATTTCTAATTTTACCACTAATGGATTGTCATGTACTTATCCACCTTCAGGGACTTCTTCTGCGGTAAAAGAAATAGTCTGTTTTTGTCATTCCTCTAGCGGCGAGATTTTCGCAATATTCATAATTTCTCTTCCATCATTGTCTCTTGCGAACACTCTACCCAAAACATTGTCATGAAAATCTTCAATTGTCTTGTATGAATGTACGATAGAGTGACAGAATATATTTTTTGCTTTTGCTCCAACTTCTACGAAGAATGTTTCTTTCTCTTTCACCGTGTTTACTCTGTGATGCTCTGTTGGTGGTGGTAGTAATGGTTGAGATTGTGGGTGCCCTGCCAGAAAGTGGTTTAGTTTTCCTTGATCTATCATTCTCAGAATAATTCTCTTTACATTTCTGCAATCATTTGTAGTATGTCCGCGAAAATGATGATAAGAATAGAACTCATGACTTCTGCGGCTTTGAGGTGGTTCCGTTCCCATGTTCCATGGTGTTGGTATATTCTCCATCAAAATTATAGCTTCCCATATTTTCTCCACACTTGAATTCAGAGGCGGCATTTTGATTTCTTCCCATACTACTTTGTGACCTCCTTGTCCTCTATTATAATTTTGTCTTTGACCTCCATAAGTTTCTTGCGGCTGATCAAGTCTTTAAATCTTATTATTTCCACTACGATTGTATAAATTTCTTTCTCTTTCATACTCCTCTTGATATCGGTTTCCCATAGCCACCAGTTTCTGTTGATTGTTGTTGCCCGTAATCTTTTCTTGTTGTACTTGCGAAGTGCTCGCCACTGCGTTTATTAGTTTAGGTAATAAGCTTGCATTCGCTGCTTGTGAATTGGTGTTCGCAAATGGGTATGATTCCATTTCATTTTGCCTTTCCTCTAGAGAAATATATTCTTCCTGAAGTTCTCGCAGTTCAGTCATTGTGATTGTATTCTTGACTCTGAAAATTTGGATATACAATAGATTGGTTGCGAACATAGCATTGATAAATGATAAGATAAGATATCTCTCATCCACACGGCCAGCCATTTCACTACACATAGTCCTCCATATTTTAGTTAGGTGCTTCAAACTTTCACCAATCCTTTGTTTTAATCCAAACACGTCTTCAATACCAGGTCGCGAAGAATTATTACTTATATATTCCCCCAGGAATATAGTCTGCAAATGATTGAAGGATGTTATTGATTTCTTTGGTAAACTTTCAAACCATTTTAACGCCTCCCCTGTTAGGCTGGATGCGAAATACTTGCACAATACGGCATCATGATTTTCCCATTGTAGCATGCACCTCACATAGGCTTTAATGTGTTGATTTGCACAAGTTGTTCCATCAAAAATGTTGGTTAATGCAGGCAAATTGCATTTCGGGGGTATTCCTCCTAGTTGTACTTCTCTTGTAAATGGAGTTTACGCAGCTTCCTCTATAGCTTCATCTAATTTTCTTCTGCCTACTTCTCCTCTATTGTTCAGCATTCCTCTCATTTCTTTCAATTCTTTTAAGATTTGTCCATTTACGTCTGAGTTTTGATCCATTGGTCTCTTTAATTTCGCTTCCCTTCTTCTACGTTCATGTCTTTCTTCTCTTGCGAAATTATGCATTTCTTCTTCCTCATCCTCATCTCTTCTTCTCCTGCGATTCTTTTCCTCATCTCTATCTTGAATTCGCATATGATGATGTCTCTCATTTTCCCCTCCACGATTTTGTTCATTTTTATCAATTCCATTCGTTGTCTTTAAACACTCCTCTGTACTCTATCATACTCTTCATTGAGATTACCGTTATTCCGGTTTTGTGTACTCCTTCTTTCTCGATTGTCTTGGTTATTCTGGCGAATCGCCTCCTACAACTCTTGTTCTTCCATTTCCGCTCTCAATCTTTCACGTTCGCGAGTTAAATGTGCTTGTTCAGCATAATGTCTTTCAATTTCTTCTTCTATCGTTTGTTGATTTCTTTGAGTTTCTCTCTCATGTAAAATTCTCCTTCCTTCCTCTCGATTCCCTTCGCCATCTTGATTATTTCGTCCATGACGTTGTTCATTCTCTTGATTTCTATCATTTTGACTATCATCAAAAGTTTCATTTTGTGGAACGTAACGATCATCAGTCCTTTCTCTATCTTCGCGATGTTCTTCATTAGGATTTGGTATTTCTTTTCGAATATTATTTCCAGGATTGATTGTGGGTGAGTTTCGCCTCATTTCTCTTCTAGTCGATCTTGAATATGATCTTGTAGTACTTATCGATCTTCTACTCTGTAGTCTCATATTTTCCGTCCTCAATTCGTGATTTTTCCTTGTTAGATTTGCACGTTCTTCTGCTTCAGCTCTTCTTTCTTCATGTATTCTTCGTCTCAGCATTTCTAACGCTCCAATTTCCTTATCTTCATGAATTATTCCTTCATCTGCTTCTTGATTTCTCTCTACCTGTCTATGGTTCCTGGTTTGATGCTCTTCTTCTACTTCTTCTGCTGAATTTGATAGCCAAGTGTGTACGCTCACTCTATCATAATCCATAGTTCTATTTTGTACCGGTGTTTGTTGAACTGGTTGTTGAATTTGATTTTCTCCATCATTTCTCCTTCTAGTAGATTCTCCCATTTCACTTCTCTCCCTTCCAGCAAGTCTTTTACTTCTTTTTCTAGCAGTTGTTGGTTGTTCCGATACATTTCTCCTTCTATCCATTTCTTCAATACTAATGAATTGTAAGAGATTCCGTAAAATTCTTCACCAATTATTCTAATTTCCCACAAATCAGAATATTAATCTTCAACTTTTTCTAGGATGATCTTCAATTTTCGTCCCTGTTTCTAGCGCCATTATGTAGTTGCAGGAAATCCTACACTACATCCCTCATAAGATTTCATTAACATTCAACTCATTTTTGGATTAACAATCTTAATTTTATTGATCAATCCTTAAACAATCTTACAAGAAAAGATAAAGGAATCAAAAATAACCTCTGCTCAAATTTTTCTCTCTCCTATGTACTTGCTTCTCACTCAAAAAAAGATCTCTCCCCTTTTATTTATAACTGAATGACTATCTATAGGGAAATACATAGTGGATGACAGCTAATCTGTCCTTTATTTTCGGATATGGTTTGCGATATTCTCGCAACCTTACAAATGTTAATCTCGCAAACTCCCTAATTTTCGCTGGACCATCACATTTTTCTCATGATTTAGCTGACGTCGTTTATTATGTCATTTCGGAAGTTGTTCTGCGATACTGTTGTGTTGTGTTGTTAGTAATTTCGCTGAGGCATTATTGCTGCGAGATTCTGATCCTACACTATCGTAGTCCGAGACTTAGCTATAGTAAACTAGAAATCAAGACTTATAATTTTGATCACTAACATTGATAAACATGCTTGAGATAGCAACGCATGCGAGTTCGACCGAGCAATGCTCTAACAGATATAATTTATATTTTCATTATTAGTTTTGAAGATAAATACTAAAATTACTCTAAATAAATAATAATACCAATTATAAAAACTAGTTTTATATGACTACGTCATAGTTCTTCGGGTTGGGCGGGTTACTTGGGTTAGACATATTTGTGTCCATGCTTGCCCAAATTTAGCTCGGGTTTATAAAATTTATGCCCAAGCTTGACCAAAGTTCTGAAATACGTTGCCCATGTACGCCCAATGTTCGGGTTGGGCGGGTCAACCCAACCCAAGTCCCACCCCTAGTTTTATGTTTGGAGGCTATAAATAGCCATTTCCTTTATCATTGTAATCAGCTGCGACTCGCTATTGTTATTGATTAATGAAACTATCAAGTTTGTTTGGTTAAACACCATTGTTATCCTATTTTAGCTCTTGGATTAGAGTCTTGCTCCTGGATTGGAGTTCCTATCATCACCATCAAGGCAAAGATTCTCCTTATCTATTATCGCTTCCGCTTGTGCCATATCACCCGCAGCAGTTCCAAACTTCTTTCTTCGACTTGCCATTTTCAGTACAAACTCGAGACGAGTTTCGTCGCAGTAGGGGAGCCTGATACGGGACGTAGTTGGAAAGTCACGTATATTCCAGGATCTAGCTAATATATTGGATATTCATTAGGATATTTATTAATTTTGGTATTTTAATTATTAGGATAATTAGTTTCTTAATTAGATTTATCATTTTTTATGAGAATAATATATTCTCTAGGCTCGTTTAGGAATATTCTAGATTTCTAGGTTTTATGTTTGGAGGCCGTAAATAGCCATTTCCTTTATCATTGTAATCAGTTGCGACTCGCTATTGTTATTGATTAATGAAACTATCAAGTTTGTTTGGTTAAACACCATTGTTATCCTATTTTAGCTCTTGGATTAGAGTCTTGCTCCTGGATTGGAGTTCCTATCATCACCATAAAGGAGTTGATTCTCCTTATATCTTATCGCTTCCGCTTGTGACATATCAGGTGATATCAAAGCAGGTTATCCAGCGTCGTTCGTTTGTGAGGCCGCCTACAAGAATCAGTCGAGGATTCCTGTGATCTCTAGGTTTTTGTCAAAAAAAAAAAGAATCAGTTAAAGGAAGGTTTGGGATCTTGTTCATCATATGCGTACTTCACTATTTGGTAAGTTTTTGTTGATTCAAAACTTTGGTATCTGTGTTTCATTTGTTTCAAGTTTTACGGGCTAGAAACCAAAAAGAACCATTGCCTCCGTTAAACTGAAAACCTAATCACGTTAGAGGAAAGTAAAGAGGCATGTTTGATTAAGGTCATACACAAACTAATTAAGTTGTCAGGATTTTCTTTTACTTGTTCTCATAAGCCAAATCCCCCCAGCTTCTTTGTTCACCTAAACCCCATATCCTTCCATGTTACTACCCGATCGTGTTTAAGCTTCCTAAATAAATTAGTCACCCAAACATTCAGACTTCAGAACGATGGGAGAACTTCATATTAAACTGCCCAAGTTCGTCGGAGCAGTTAATGTGAGGGGATGATATTTTGTAACCGATGGTAGTTGTGAAGAAAATCTGGTGTCGAAAAGAATGACAGAGTTATTGGGTCTCGAAATAGATTGGTATAACTATGCTGATCAAATTGAATGGTTTAACAACAAAAGAACAATTACTCGGATTGGTGGTTGCAGATTTTCATTATCTATCGGTAAGTGTTATTCTAGTTCAAATTTTCATGAAGTTGTTGACATGGATATGTGCTACATCGTATTGGGAAGACCTTGGTTAATTGATGTTCATGCAACTCGTGATCGATGTGACAACGTTTATGAATTTTTGTGGAGAAAAACCAAAATCATGCTTATACCAGGAAAACGATGGCCGAGTGAATCGAATGAGGAGTCTTTTAAAAGCCCACTTGTTACAACGGGTGGGACTAAGTTTCAAGGAAGCCTTGGTGAGGTTTCAAATGACATGAGTACTAATGTCCAATCAGCTACCCATATGTCTAAAGATAATGATGATAATAGTCCTCCTCAAATGTATGCAGTTACGGTGGTGGCTCCCAAAGGCACTTATGAAGACGCACATACAAAGTTTTATAATAGTATATCCAGCTCTTGTGGATACCGAGTGGATGCTGCGTGGAAATTTTCATGGGAGTTCTTTCATTGTAAGTGTGGGAAAAAACATCAATGGTTGATGGATCTTTACATGCATATACTGAAGTTGGTGGACCCGAGTCTATATGCACACTGGATGGTGATTCTGATGCACAATTCAAGGTCAAGTTGTGTCACCCGCGGCAGTTCCAAACTTCTTTCTTCGACTTGCCATTCTCAGTATAAACTCGAGACGAGTTTCGTCGCAGTAGGGGAGCCTGATACGGGACGTAGTTGGCAAGTCACGTATATTCCAGGATCTAGCTAATATCTTGGATATTCATTATGATATTTTTTAATTTTGGTATTTTAATTATTAGGATAATTAGTTTCTTAATTAGATTTATCCTTTTTATGAGAATAATATATTCTCTAGGCTCGTTTAGGAATATTCTAGATATCTAGGTTTTATGTTTGGGGGCTGTAAATAGCCATTTCCTTTATCATTGTATTCAGCTGCGGCTCGCTATTGTTATCGATTAATGAAACTATCCAGTTTGTTTGGTTAAAAACCATTGTTATCCTATTTTAGCTCTTGGATTATAGTCTTGCTCCTGGATTGGAGTTCCTATCATCACCATCAAGGAGTGGATTCTCCTTATCTCTTATCGCTTCCGCTTGTGCCATATCAGGTGGTATCAGAGAAGGTTATCCAGCGTTGTTCGTTCGTGAGGCCGCCTAGAAGAATCAGTCGAGGATTCCTGTGATCTCTAGGTTTTTGTCAAAAAAAAATCAGTTAAAGGAAGATTTGGGATCTTGTTCGTCATATGCGTACTTCACTATTTGGTAAGTTTCTGCTGATTCGAAACTTTGGTATTTGTGTTTCATTTGTTTCAAGTTTTACGGGTTAGAAACCAAAAAGAATCATTGCCTCCGTTAAACTGAAAACCTAATCACGTTAGAGGAAAAGTAAAGAGGCATGTTTCATTAAGGTCAGACACAAACTAATTTAAGTTGTCAGGATTTTCTTTTACTTGTTCTCATAAGCCAAATCCCCCAGCTTCTTTGTTCACCTAAACCCCATATCCTTCCATGTTACTACCCGATCGTGTTTAAGCTTCCTAAATAAACTAGTCACCCAAACATTCAGACTTCAGAACGATGGGAGAACTTCATATTAAACTTCCCAAGTTCTTCGGAGCAGTTAATGGGAGGGGATGATATTTTGTAATCGATGGTAGTTGCTTAGAAAATCTGGTGTCGAAAAGAATGGCAGAGTTATTGGGCCTCGAAATAGATTGGTATACCTATGCTGATCAAATTGAATGGTTTAACAACAGAAGAACAATTACTCGGATTGGTGGTTGCAGATTTTCGTTATCTATCAGTAAGTGTTATTCTAATTCAAATTTTCATGAAGTTGTTGACATGGATATGTGCTACATCGTATTGGGAAGACCTTGGTTAATTGATGTTCATGCAACTCGTGATCGATGTGGCAACGTTTATGAATTTCTGTGGAGAAAAACCAAAATCATGCTTATAACAGGCAAACGATGGCCGAGTGAATCGAATGAGGAGTCTTTTAAAATACCACTTGTTACAACGGGTGAGACTAAGTTTCAAGACAGCCTTGGTGAGGTTGCAAATGACATGAGTACTAATGTCCAAGCAGCTACCCATATGGCTAAAGATAATGATGATAATAGTCCTCCTCAAATGTATGCAGTTACGGTGGTGGCTCCCAAAGGCACTTATGAAGACGCACATACAAAGTTTTATAATAGTATATCCAGCTCTTGTGGATACCGAGTGGATGCTGCGTGGAAATTTTCATGGGAGTTCTTTCATTGTAAGTGTGGGAAAAAACATCAATGGTTGATGGATCGTTACATGCATATACTGAAGTTGGTGGACCCGAGTCTATATGCAGACTGGATGGTGATTCCGATGCACAATTCAAGGTCAAGTTGTGTCACCCGCGGCAGTTCCAAACTTCTTTCTTCGACTTGCCATTTTCAGTATAACCTCGAGACGAGTTTCGTCGCAGTAGGGAAGCCTGATACGGGACGTAGTTGGCAAGTCACATATATTCCAGGATCTAGCTAATATCTTGGATATTCATTAGGATATTTGTTAGTTTTGGTATTTTAATTATTAGGATAATTAGTTTCTTTATTAGATTTATCCTGTTTTATGAGAATAATATATACTCTAGGCTAGTTTAGGAACATTCTAGATTTCTAGGTTTTATGTTTGGAGGCTATAAATAGCCATTTTCTTTATCATTGTAATCAGCTGCGGCTCGCTATTGTTATTGATTAATGAAACTATCAAGTTTGTTTGGTTAAACACCATTGTTATCCTATTTTAGCTCTTGGATTAGAGTCTTGATCCTGGATTGGAGTTCCTATCATCACCATCAAGGAGTGGATTCTCCTTATCTCTTATCGCTTCCGCTTGTGCCATATCAGGTATCCATACCGGTACGCATACCATAAAACTTTTGTGGACTCCGGAACTAAAGATAACATTTTACTGCCAATTTTCTGCACTACCTCAAAAGGACCAAAATTAAAATACTTGGAGGAGAGCTTGAAATTCTTCCTAATAGCTACTGATGTTTGCATGTAAGGATGCAGTTTGAGAAAAACCAAGTCTCCTACCTAAAATTCTCTATCAGTTCATTTTATGTCTGCAAATACCTTCATTCTTGCTTGAGCTTTGGTTAATTCCTCCTCCAATAGCTGCATCATGAGGTTCATTTCTTGTGAGTAAGTCTCAATTGAAGCAACAGAAGTTGTGGCAGCAATATGAAAAATGAGACGAGGTGGTTGATATCCATATAATGCTTGGAAGGAAGAAATTTTTAAGCTGATGTGATAGTTTGTGTTGAACCACCACTCTTCTGGAGCCATCCAGTTAGCCCACTTCATGAATTAGACCTAGTCATGCACCTAAGGTACTGCTCAACACAAGCATTTTTTCTCTCAGTTTGACCATTTGTATGTGGATGGTATGCAGTACTCAGCTTGAGAGTGGTACCTAAAGACTTGAATAGAGCTTTCCAAAACTGACTCACATATATTTTATCTCTATCACTGACAATGGAGCTTGAGAGTCCATGTAACTTGAATATGTGATTGAGAAATTCCTTTGCCGCTGTAACAGCTGTGAGAGGATGACTTAAAGGGAGGAAGTAGTTGTATTTAGTAAGCATGTCAAAGGTTTAAGATCACTGGAAGCTTGATGTGTTGCTGGATTCCAATGGAAAGCATATTTTTTGAGCATATATGTCAAAGGTATAGAAATAATGCCATAACCTCTGATGAATCTTCTATAACACCATGTTAAGCCTAATAAACCTCTTAATTGCTTCAATGTTGTAGGTTGAGGCCAAGTTTGCATTACAACAGTCTTGTCAGGGTCTGCAGCCACTCCATCAGCAGTAATTAAGTGTCCCAAATAATCTGGTTGAGGCTGAGAAAAATCACACTTGAGACTTTTACCATACAAGGAGTGTTGTCTCAAGACTGAAACAAGCTGCTGCAGGTGAGTAATATGTTCCTCCAAAGATGCGTTGTATACTAGAATGCCATCAAAAAATACAAGTACGAATTTCCTCATAAATGGATTGAATATCTCATTCATAAGAGCCTGGAAAGTGGCAGGTGCATTTGTAAGATCAAATGGCATCACTCTAAACCCATAATGACCATGATGGGTTCTCAAATCAAAGGAAAACTGGTAGCCATGCATTTCCCACTGTAGATTCTGACTCATGCCTTTACTAACAGTGCTATCACCATTTGCTACCGTAACCACCATGTGACCCGTAGAAAAGGCATCAATGCCTAGTTTAGTAGTAATGTTGGCATATATGAAACTGTGTGTACTACCAGTGTCAACTGAAACCATTATAGGATGTTTATTCAGATGACCAGAGATACGAATAGTATCATGAACACCATGTCTTGTCAAAGCATGTAAGGAAATTTCAATAGTAGGAGATGTAATATTGACCTCTTCAGTGGATAAGTTTCCTTACTCTTCCATTTCATTATCAGTAATCAACATGAACAGTTATTGAGTCTTACACTTGTGACTTTGTCTGTAAAATTCATCACAATTATAATATAGTCCCTTGTCTTTCCTCACCTGCATTTATGCATGAGTAAGTCTTGTAATAAGCGGTAATGAATTGTCGGGTGAAGATTTAGTTGGTGCCGTGGGGTGGGTCACAATGTGGTTTGATGCGGACATATTGGTTTTATTGTAAGTGGTGGTGGGAGAGAAGAATGGTTTGATAGTAGATGGTGGATGGGAAACAAATAGTGGTGTTGGGGAGAATGGTTTAGAAAAGGATTTTAAAGGCTTAGGTTGATGATATATAGAAGCCTGTTGCATATCTAGATAGAAAAAATGCCTCAGATGTAGTGTTAGGTTTGAACATCCGTACAGTGGTGCATATATGTTCCTTTAACCCTCTTATAAAGATGGGTGTGTAAAAACTCTCTGGAAGTGAAGGGTCATTAACAACAATAAAGTTCTTGTAATATTCCCATTTATCATAGTAATCTTCCATAAAACTGGTTTGTGAGAGTTTATTGAAGCTACCTACATAATTATCCTGAACAATATCTTCAAATCTAACACATAAATCATGAACAAAAGTTTCCCAATAGATAAACCCTTTACCTTGTTAATAATTCAAAAACCATGGATCTACCTGAGAATCAAAGTGAATCACAGCCATATCAACACGTTCTTCATAAGGAAATTTATGAAGGTGAAAGTATCTTTCATATTTAAGAATCCATCCACAAGGATTAGTACCATTAAATCTTGGAAAGTCGACCTTTGGAGTATGAGTAAACTTACTAGATTCTTTGTGAGATATATTCTTGATGAGAGCACGAAACCCAGTTAAGGAATCATTTGGATTTGGATGAGATTCGGTTTTTAAACACGGATCTGGTTGTTGATGTAATGCAGATACCCGGTGTTGATTGATTCCCAGTAAGTTGAGAAGAAGATTCATGTTAGAATTCAAATTGTTCACCGTGGAATCCAAGGAACTCATCTCACTTTTCAAATAAGAAACATCAGATTTCAACTCTGTTATAGATTCATCTTGTTGATTAACAATGTTTGAGAGATCTGCAATTGTTTGTTTGGTGGCCACGGTTACAGGTTCTAGGACGAGAATCTGATACCAATTGTAGTGTACTGATGTACAACTACAAGATGAAGATGAAGATAACTAGCAACAAGCTGCTTTCTCTCTGAAACTTACAGCCTAAATTTCAATTGAAAGCAAAATTAAATTTTCATTAATAGCGTTTAGATTCTTACAATGATTGGTATTAATACGCAATCGGACTTAACTGATCTCAGCGGTCCTTAATACATTAATCATTAAACACAAAACTCGATGACATATTAAACCTACTATACTTGCACGTAATTGTTCCTAACTTACCCCTGCAGACAACTACCATGCTAGTTAACCGGTTCGAGCACAAACTGGCGATATAGGTTCATGACAAAAATGAAACGTAGCTATATCTATGTGTGTCGAAATGTTTTTACACTTTAGTAACACACACTCCTCTGACCCCATACTTTTCTACGACCATGAGAAAACTCTGGCCTAAATGTTTTGTCGACTTTTTTGATTTCAAAAAATACTTTACAAATACACGTGTTCGTGTGCTAGTCATCGCTCAAATGATATGTAGACGTAGTTTAACCACGTGTGTAAAATTCCATACACACGTAATTTTTGTCTTCGTACTAAGAATGTTATTTTTTTTTATTTTTTTTTTCTTTTGCATCTCGTGCTCTTTTTTCCTAAAAATCATCTACAGTGAAAATGTGAAGATGATTTGGCAGGTAGTTAAATTGACATCCTCTAAAAGATCCTCTATTTCCGGATTATCTCCTAAAAGATGTGAAGATATCTTTTTCAGATTTTTAAAAGATAAAATTAGTTATTTGTTCCACAAAATATATTTTTCAAATTAAAAGAATATAATAATAGCCAATAAAATTCTTACAACTAAATTTTCAAATAAAACTAAACTTATGGGGTGGAGATAAAAAATTTAAACTTTAGACAAATTATGAATTTTGGTCAGTTTTTCCTAAACAATACACTATCCACGTGGGAACCACACCGAGAATCAGATGCTCTTAGCTTTCTAGAACAACGACTTTTTGTATCGGAAACTGAGTCATTTGTCAAATATTTTTAAAACATGGTTCTAATGGACGAGTAAAAATTAGTATGGGTGAAATGGCCACCAAAAAAATAGTAAGAATGAAACTGGATTCATCCTGGCTTAAACTTACAGAAGAGCGAGGATGAAACTGGATGCATCCTGATGTAAATTAAAAATAAGAAAAAGTATTTGAAAATGGGTAGGATGAAACTGTTTACATCCTGCCTATTTTTACATTCTCGTCCATTTAAACAATATCAAATTTTACACGTCTTTTTTATCCAGAAATTGTTGATTTTGATCTTTTGGATCAATTTTGTGTTTTTGCATTAACTTTTACCTGTCCATTAAAAAATATCATAATTGCTGAATCATCAACCTCCTTTCTTTTCTAGGGTTCGTGTACCGAGACAACTCAGTACTCCCGTTTGTTCCGGATTAGGTTGGCGTTAACACCGTAATATTAGTACGTGTCGTTTCTATAACGGTCATTCATACGACTGTATTAGGACCACTTACGTCATCAGTATAATTCTCACTTGTTGTGCTCGTGTTTTCACTCGCCTATATAAAATCTTCCCGAGCGTGAAGTTCAAAAAAAAAAAAAAGAAAAAAAAAAGATTGAAAAATTCTTTTCAATCATCAAAACGTTTAATCTTGATTGCTGAAATTACAAGAGGATGATGGCAATTTCAAATAATGTAGACGCAGTCTCTCAATTATCATTTCCCCCTGGGTTCAGGTTTTATCCAACCGACGAAGAATTATTAGTTCAATATTTATGTAGAAAAGTGGCCGGATATAATTTCTCATTAAATATCATTGGTGAAATTGATCTCTACAAGTTTGATCCTTGGGTTCTACCAAGTAAGTTCATAAATTTTAACTTGGGTTTTTTTGTTTTACAACCTCATCAATAAATCTTATGTGGAGACTAATTTCAGTTTTTGATGTATCATTTTTATAGGTTAAGCAATATTTGGTGAAAAAGAATGGTATTTCTTTAGTCCAAGAGACAGGAAATATCCAAATGGATCAAGGCCAAACAGAGTTGCAGGTTCTGGATATTGGAAAGCAACCGGAACTGATAAGATTATAACTGCTGAAGGTCGAAAAGTCGGAATCAAGAAAGCTTTGGTTTTTTACATTGGTAAAGCTCCTAAAGGAACTAAAACCAATTGGATTATGCATGAGTATCGCCTTTTGGAGAATTCTAAAAAACATGGCAGCTCTCGTGTAAGTATTAAATAATCCCATACTCCGGTGAACATTTTTCTTCTGATCCCTGAACAGGAAGGAACTGACGATGTCACGATAATAATCTAATCCTTTCTTTTATTGATCCATGCAGTTAGATGACTGGGTATTATGTAGAATTTACAAGAAAAACTCGAGTGCTCAAAAAGCTGTATCATCTTCAAGTGAAGTAAATTCAATGACAACATCTAAAGAACAGAGTAGCAATGGAACTTCATCTTCTTCACAGTTTGATGATGTTCTTGATTCATTACCTGAAATCAATGATCAATTCTTTTATCTTCCTAGAATGAATTCACTCAAGAATTTCCAAGATCAGGAAAACAAACTGATGATGAATTTTCAAAACTTGGATACTTCAAAATTTGATTGGAGTAGTTTAGCTGCCATGGCTTCTTTACCAGAACTCAACAACAATGGTAATCAGGCAATCGGGAGGTCTACCACGAACAATCAAGCATACCCAGATTCAATGAATTATCATCTTCAACAAGTAAATTCTTCGTCAAATGGGAGATCATCAATTGAGAAGGAAGTAGAAAGCCGAATCGGTTCACAACTACAGCGGGTTAATTCGGCAAATTATTTTCAACAAAACTCGAACGATTTCTTACAGAATTATAATAATGAGTCGTTCGACTCGTTTGGGCTTAGGTATCTGACACAACATCCAGTGTCAGGTGGAAGTTTTGGGTATTAAAGTATAAAAAGTTTAAGGACTGCACTGCTGTAGTGTAATTAGGAGAATTTATTGGAATGTATTGGATTGTGGTATTGTTGTAAATATCTGCAATTCTTTGGGTAGGTTTTCGTGTTTTAAGTAATGAATTTGCAGGAATTAGGAAGAAGCAGCAGCAAGAATTCGCAACAATGAAGCAGTGATTTGTAGCTTAGATGCCATAGATGTAAAAAGAATTTTGTGATGATTGTTCGGTTTACTTTGGGATGTAGATAGGAAATCAATTCGTAATTATTAGTACTACGTTTTTGTGTTCGTTCCAAATTATGCACGTGTGCAGTTGACGCTTGCTTAATCAATGTCAAAGCTTTGATTAACGAATCAAACAGCCATACCTAGGTTCATTTTTGTTGACTTGAGTTCAAAAGGTTTTCCATATTAACATCCCACATTACTTAAACATCTTACCCATATTACTTATCACCTTCAAGTCAAGTCGATAGAACTACAACCTAAAGGAAAGATTGACAGAACCATCAATAGCAGAGCTCGCAGTTACAAATGCAGAACTAGTTCCCAGTGATGGAACTGCTACACCCTACTGCTGCTTTTTTTTTCCTCTCATTTTTCCTTAAAATTCATTAAAAGGAAAAACATATAGTTCTATGATTTTGCTTAGCTACTAATTTCAAATTCATTATTAACCTGCATTAATTTTGAGCTACTACTTCCAAAGACAAATGAATGTGAAAGCAGTTTTAAACGACTTTGATGTTTTATGTATCCACTGTATGCAACCATATATTTCCAACAACTTCTCGTGTCATCTTCAACTCTTTGGTCATTTTAGACTTAGAAATCTACAATTTCAGCATGTGCTATTTAGTTCGTCACAATTAATAACATTTTTTTTTCGGGGACGAATATTCCGAACATGCATGGAGTCATCGGAGGATGCAAAAAGCGTTTTAGGGAGATAAGTGGGTGGAAACCCATTACTTTCCACATTTCCACTTGGGTATTTCCCAAATACGTACCAGCTTAAGCTTACAGTTTAAATTCGAAACATCCACAATTATCTTCGGCAGAGTCGCCACAAATGACATTTGGCTTTTAGATTCTTTGAATATAGTCAGTGTTGAAGTGAAACAGAAATGTGACTGGTTCACCGATTCTCTAGTATGTCAGTCCGGTTCAGTTCTCAAAACAGTGGATATAGTCATGTGGCGTTTTATCTTTTATTTCTATCTTGGGATGATTCGTAGAATTCAATCCGATGATCCATTTTAGAGGGATATAGACAAGGCCATCGAGACCATTGTTATGGTGGCAGTTGTGACTAGCCCACGTCGAATTGTTGATTACGAAGTTTATCTGTTTTTAGGTACGCAGGCAGGCCTTACATAAATGCGAGCGAATATGCTTCTTTTATTTTATCCCTAGAGTAGACTAGAAGAATGGCATCATTTCCTACGTGGTAACATGTTGAAATCACATAACAATCCAGAACTGCTTTAACTCGGAGGCTGCGTAGCATTTAAAGTACGCACACTACAGTGAGTCAGTGACTACAACTACACAAGCATGGTTTACATCAGACGAAGATAATTAGCAAAGGATTAAGATAAAGTTTGACCCATAATTAAAAGAAGATAAATAAATTAGCAACCAAAGGTCCAAAAGCCTTGATGTATGCTTTCATTAAATTACCTAATCTTTAAGGTAATCAAAATTTTAATGTCATTAATTTATTTACTGATAAGATGTGGATGAATTTAGAAGAGCCTTTTTCTTGCGTCAAACTCATTATCTTCATGAAAAACCTCGTTAAATATGAAAAAGACCCACCCCATGACCCTTTCATTAATAGGATAAGTACAGAAATTCATTTCCAATCAGAATCTTTATCTTCTTTCAAATATTCCTTCTTTTTCCGTCTTTTTCTACTTGCTTTTCCATTACCAAAATGGTGTTTCTTGATTAGCATTGACTAAAAAATTTCGACTATTTGACTGTTTCAACTCTAGTATCGTGGCACCTCAAAAATCCACAACATAACTTACGGCGCACGAGATCAGATGCGTAAGAAATGACGCTATACTATATGTTCGCTGGCACAAAAATGTTGTCTTTTTGTGTGAAGTCGAGTAACGACAAATATAACCCACGCTGTTGTTTCCTTTTTTAAGCTTTGATTTTGTCTTTTGTAGAAAGGGATTAATGTATACGTGTCACTACAAGTACGAATCTCACGTTGGTTTTGTGTGTTTTGGTTGGTGAACTTCTCCATCGATTTCTAAGACAATCGAAGCTCAACCTTTTACTATGTCCTAGTAGTGTAACTCACTGAGTTCGTATATTAACTCAGTTTTGTCTCTTACCTTTAACCTTTAATTTTGGATAACGGCATCACCAATAACGTCAGGGTACTTCTTCTTTGGGACCCAATTTATGCGTGCATGTGCTAACTAGAGGTGCCTAATTTTTTGGAGAATGACCTGGAATTACCCGCGTCCTATTTATAGGACTTCTTTATCCTTACTGATTGGGTATACCAAACTAATTTGGGTATATCCAGTAAGACAAAATCTGGTCATTATGAAGTAAAATCAAGCCACCCTTAATCTTGTATTTTATAAATGGCTAAAATGTTTCCATAATGATTAGCACTAATTTAATTAAAATGATTAGATTGGTTAAATTAGTTAGATTTATAAGTTAGATTTTAAAAATAATTTAGAGAGAGAAGTGGAATGAAGTAGTAGAGGAAGTTTTTTTTTTTTTTTTTGGGGTGAAAGTTAGGTTTTTGAGAAATTTGTGATATTGAGTGATTCAAATCCTGATTTCGAAGTGGGGGAGTCTTCTAACTTTCCTCCTACATATGAGTACTTGTATGATGATCTACCAGACCATGATCAAATGGATTACATGCATGACCCTCACTTTTATTTTCCTCAAACTCATGATGGGTATGGAAGTGATGAATATCTTGAGTCAAACATAGAATCCAATGACCAAGAAGAAGAGAATGGAGCTACAAGTAATCAGGTAGACAACATACATGGTGAAGATTGTGATTTTTCCATGCAAATGATGGATTTTGGTTTTGTTTTTTCACTTTTGCTGCACAGGGTGGGCAGGGTCGACGCTTGTCGATCATGCCGACCAAACACGCTGGCGTGGTTTGTATTTCAACAACATGCCGACTTTTCATGAGCAGTATTCGTGTCGGCAGGGTAGAAAATTTACACCATGTCGGCTTTCAGTTTTACAACACAGGAGTCGTTACTTGAAAATGCTTAAGCCGGCATTTTCAAGTTTTCGAACCTTGCCGACTCTAGTCTGGTCGGCACTGTTAAATTTTTCTTATGTGCAGACTGTTTTGTAGTCGGTACATTCATGAATTTGGATAACAATTTTCTTCTCCCTTCCACTTTACGTGTATGGGGATATGGCGAAGAATTAATTACTGTTCTCTTTGTTTCTCAGAGAAAAATAATCAATTCCTGACCACTTACCCATACACATAAAGCGGGAGAGAGATGAAAATTGTTACACATTTTCATATGGTTTTGGTCATCTACTAGTCGGCAAGGTCGATAAACTAAACAGTGTCGACAACCAACTAGTCTGCATGGTTGTATTCATCTACAATGCCGACAAAGAAACAGTCGTAATTAGGGCTCACAAAACCGACCCAACCCGCACCCGCCGAAAAATACCCGCACCCGACCCAACCTTCCTAGGCGCGGGTCGACTATGGGTGACCATATCAGAACCTACCCTAACCCTTAGATTAGGTCCCAACCACTAATCCTAGCCGTTCAATGCTTATATATAATACAAAATTTTAACCTAACCTTACTCGCTTTTTTTTTTTAGTTTGTATTATCTTCATCTCTTCTCCAGTCTTCTTCACTCCACCTCGTTACCACCTCATATCACCGTAAAGTTACACATACAGAAGCATCCCCAGCCTAATTAAATTTGAATAGAACCTCAACGATTATCGAACGAAGATGAAGAACAATCATCAACAAAGCATCTAAAGAACAGTCACCCAGCTGAGAAGAACAACCACTTCACAAAGCTTAAGAGTAATCACCTAACAGGAACAAGATAAAGCCCAAGCCACGAAGTTATTGATTGACTATTTGATTGATTAATTTTGAAACGAAAAGGATGAGTAACATTGAAATTAATAGAAGGATTTTCATTTTCCTTTCTGAATAGAGGGTTTTATCGTTTTCTTAAGTTTTGATTGTTTTGGTATCATAAATTGAAATTGAAATTTGTAATTTTTGATAAGCATAAGATACAATTTTGTTTTCTTTCTGTGTCGTGAATCTGGATTGTGTTCGTATGGGTACTTCTCTAATTGAATTCAAACCCCAGAAAGTGAAGATATTTTGTTGATGGATTTCATATAAGATGTGTTAGTTTCAAATCTAGGGACTAATATATATTAATCACGATGTGAGTGGAATATTTCGCTAAGAACATATCTAAGAAAAATATATTTCTGGTTTCACAGTATAAAAATGGTTTTTATAAACCGAAAAGGTGGATGAATCACAGAAATTTTCATCAAGAATAAACAACGAGTATATCCACCACCCACCCGATCCAACCCGTCGTTGTGGGTCGGGTGAAAACTGACCCACTGTAATGTTGGGTCGGTTGCGGGTGACAACTTCTATTACCCGCCATCAGTGGGTTGGGTGGTGGGTGAGGCCAAAACCGACCCAAACCGACCCATGTGCAGCCCTAGTCGGAATGGTCCTATTTAAGAAATATGCCGACTATTAACTAAGGAAAATAAAGTTTCTGTGACCCAAGGTCGGCACGGTACAAGTCTAAGACAATGCCGACCAGATGTAAGTCGGCAGGGTTTGTTATTATACCATGTCGGCCCTGGTAATTGCACAACAGTCGTCATGGCTGCTATGAAAAGTCGACAGGTTATTCATCCTAATACCATGTCGGCGCTTACAAAATATCAATAGTCGGCATGGTTTTAAACTATCGACCTTGCCGACCAAAAACCCTGAAAATCATAATTTTTGATAATCTAACCTAATATAACAATCATACAACACATCAGAATAATGGGTTGAGTTTAGAAATCACTTACAATCTTCTTTTCACCGGTGGAGGTTTTTTTTCAACATTCTCAGGGATTGGATTTTTGGGTTTGCTAGTTCGAACTTTTTCCTTACCTTTTCTATCTGATTTGGATCTTCTCATGTTACCTGTTGAATATTTCTTGCTACTGGATCGAACCATTTTTGGTAGAATATCAAAATTGAAATTTTTGGTTGATTTTTGGTTGATGGAATAAGATGAAGGAAGGAGAAGAGGATAGGAATTAGAAGAAGATTCAACGTTTTTTAGTTTTTAAGTTTAGGGTTTAATTTTAGGTTAATTAGTGCAGGAGTACTAAAGTAACTTCATCCGGTTTTGACCTCCCCTTAGTAAGGGCACATGCCCATTTAAATTTGGGTATACCTCAATTAATCTGGGTATACCCCAATCTCGCCAGGTTCTTTATCTAAGCCTAACACTATTAGCATCTGGAAAATTCTTGTATTTGCATAGATATTGTATTAATGTGTACCTGGAAAGTAGCTCTGTTGTTGAGCAGCGACTAAGTCCACACTAATTGGTAACTTAATTATCCCATGTAAGAGCAGTTCCTATGGACTCAACAAATCAAAGATTTGTTGAATTTTGATTTGATTTTGATCCCAATATGGACTCAACAAACATGAAAACGGATGTACAGACCAAAAAAATTGTTGGTTTGTTCATTGCGTTGGAAGATGTAGCGCGCGCTTGATGAACTATCGCGCGATGGAAGCAAAAACGCCAGCGTTTGATGAAGAAAAGCTTGTGTTGATACACGAAAAATAATGCCCCTTAACGGGCCAAGGGTGCCCCCCTTAAGAAGGGAGGTAAGCCTAACATGAGGTGTGGGGACTTTGGGACTAAGCCCAAGCCCAAATGAGAAAATACCCATGAAAGAAGAAGGACAAGGAAGAAATTAACAAATAAGGAGAAGGTTATATTAAGGAGTGGCACTAGGAGTAATTAAGAGAGGTTATGACATGTGTCATGATGTCATAAAAAGAGGGACTTTTGAGAAAATCGATATAAAGAAGGACAAGGTACAATGGAAAGGCAACTCTCTCTCTTACTATTCCTAGAAAAAGTGAGATCAGTTGGTGAGACTAGGACGGGTAGAACCAAAACTAAAATCACCCTTCAACAGCTGGGGTGTGATGTTTCACCGCCCCTCACATCTTCTCTCCAAATCTCGTTTATTATATTAGGGTTTGTTTTTTATTATTTGTTTTATTAGTTAAATAATCAGTGTGACCCAATTCTTATTAGTTTATATTAATAAAATCATCAGTGGGATCCTAAAATATCAGATTTGTTGATTTTGCCTTGGTTTCCTATAGTGCAAAAACATGTTTGTTCATCCACGTGGCTCACCAAAAGCAAAATTTTGTTGATTACCATAGGAATTGCCCTAAGTATGTGGCGACCGAGCATGCATATGGGTCATGGGTGCATGGCTGGAATTGTATTAAGGTTCTTAGTCATAAAATTATACGGAAGAACTACACAAACATGAACTTTCCACCCAACTTAGATGGTAGTTCCCATCATATTTGACATGTCACTAGAATATTGCATCTCAAGTACGTTCATAGTTAGTGGAATTATGTTAGTCAAAGTAGGCACTACGTCAGGGTTTCATTGCAAAAATGTATACGAAAATCTTTCTATTAGTTAATTTGGAAATAATACATAGATATAAATAATCATTAATATGTCAAATTGTTTACATTATGATGATGTATTCTAACATTTTAAATATTTTCTGAAGGAGCTTCAACTTTGCTCAACTTCTGGAGACATCTCATTCCTCTGTCTATGATATACCAAGCAATTACTAAGAAGTAATATACAAACTAGTTCACATAAAAGGCTCGAGAGAAATTTTTCAAAAAATATTATTCGTTGTAGGTTGATGACATTATGCAGTCATGCCACATCTAATTTTTTTCATTTTAAATTTGTCAGCGATTAGCAAAACATAAGGATGGTTCCAGGTGGGTCAAATTTTGAGAAAGCTTAAACATGAACATTTGAAATATTTTAAAGAAATAAACAGGAGGCTATCAGTTAAAGGGCAATAGTGCTACAATGACCGTGGAATACACCGGGAGAAATCCCGTGACACTAATAGGGGTGGTGGAATTTCTCCCGATGTATTTCACGGTCAACAAATCATTTCTGGTTAAAGGGCAGGTTCGTGTCTGACAAAACATAAGTGATGATTTTAAGATTTCTTTAATCTAGCTAATTATATTTGGTTTTTCCTATTTCCCATCCCCATTTTTCCTATTTCCCATCCAGCTAAATTCCCATCCCCAATTTTCCTAAGTACCACCCACATAAATTTTCAAATATCCTAAATACCATCTTTTGACATTTTATTTACACCCAATAATAAAAATAGAAAAAATAAATAAATACACAATCCAACTACTAATCAAAAGTGAAGAAAACGAAACCAAATCACGAATCACTTGTTCATTCTTCTCCGCCTCTGACAACTACATTTTCTACTCTATCTCCACGATACACCGCCACCTTCAATCACTTTTTTTTATTGTCGTTTCTAGTTGCTTTAGATTTTAGTCATCTTGCTTTTCATCAATTTGTTCTATTTTGAACAACCATTCTAATTTTATTAAACTATTTTCTAGAGAACTAGTCGTTTATCGAGACTGCTAACATTTGTAGTCCTTCATCAACTGTATATATTTGCTAGGTACCTGTAGACGTCGAATTTTGGCCAACTCATGGTAGTTGTTGTCGTCTTAAACTGAACTTATAATGCATGATAAAGTTAACTTCTAATCATGGTGGTGGTTATAATGGTATAAAATTCAAAAATTAACGCCGCACCGAAAACCTTTCGACGATTATAATGCATGATAAAGTTCACGACCAATGTCCATTAAAATACATGGAAAGTATCAATGGACTTGAGTTAAACTCGTCTTACTCATTCCTGATGCAAGCTCACATTGGATGATGCTGTGCAGTACATTTTATGGCCACTAATAATAAAGTTAAAACCTTGTACCTGGTAGTTGTGGAGAGTTTGGAACAGACAGGGTATGCATATCGAAATTAGGGAGAGCTTGTAAGTGTTGTGGAGGCAAGATATTAAGCTCGTTCAAAGGATTTCTTGATAGCTAGGTCGGTCATAAATTAGGTTACCAACATCCAAATTTCATTCACAAAATGAGTTTTTAATAAAATTAACATAATCCTTCCGATGTTAGATTCAGCTAGGGTTAGGATTTGGATATTTTTCTCTAGACTTTCAATAATGAAATCTTCCATAATAATGATTTACTAACCAATTGCCGATCAATTCGTATATTGTTTCTGATTTGATTGTTTTTAAGTGGTTTTGTTTAAGGAGAGATTAGTTAAGGTTTAATGGAAAGGAAGATGTGAGGTTAATGAAGAATATAAATAAAAAATGCTAGTAGTCATAGTATTTTGACTTTTTAGGTGGTACTTAGGAAAAATCAGAAATGAAAAATAGATAGACTTTAGAAATTGTGAAGAGGGTAGGAAATAGGAAAAGTGGGGATAGGAAATAGGGAAAACCTTATATTTTAAATATTTAATGATTGGTAGATGATATGATTTTAAGATTTCTTTAATCTAGCCAATTATATTCTGAATATTTAATGTTTGGTACATAGTAAATGTTCAATATCTAATTTTGATATCCAATATTTAAAATATTAACGATTGTATCTGGACCAACAATTGACCGTCAAAGTCTTTGTTTGACCATGTATTGATTCAGATTACATATAAATTTTAGGATTTTACATTATATCCTTGAATTTCAAACCATTAACACAGTTAAACAACAAAAACGTGCAATCCCTAATTTCTTAATCACCATTGCATTCACAACATCATTAGTGTTTTGTAGTAATTAATAATCAACAATATTTGTTCTCAACTCCGACCAACCACCATATATTTTATATTTCTCTCTAAACACTACTCCATTCTGAAAAGAGGAGGATACCCAAATACACCACAATATTTTTATTTCAACCTATAAGTCCTCTACTGAATGTGATCGTATATGGACAGAGTCGAGACAACACCACAATTTGATTCACACTTTGTGTGATCGTTTATGGATACGATATCAAGAAAATACAACAACATGATAATTTGTGTGATTGACTATGAATACAAGATCGAGACAATACAAAAACAAAGTGTGTACTTGATAATAGGTTCGGTAATAACCAAACTCTATAGGATCACTATCAAGTATTGAGGAGTTAATGTAAAGTGCAATTTACTTTAATTATAATAAAATAATTATAATGCTGAAAAGTAAAGTAAATGGCACAACAAGATTTTGTTAACGAGGAAACCCCTGGGACCTAGTCCAGTTTTGAGTACTCTTAGAATTAAGTCGTTATACAAAATCTAATACCAACTTCGTATAGTTGAGACCAAACAGACTACCTCTGGCTACTTAGTTCCGTCAGTACCCCTGCGCCTTCGACTTCTAGAGTCACGCACGTGAATAGCAAGTCCTTTGGATCGTATTCCAAACAGCAAAGGAAGAATCTGTTTGGTGACCACTCTAATCAATCTTGCTACAAGATATAGATGAGTCGTTGACAAATGCTCTTATGTTTAATCTAATAAACTCCTTTGTCTGGTTAGATCAATCTAACTATAACTAAAGAAATAGTCAAGTATAGATTCACACTCAATCAATATGGATCTCAAAGATAAATGTGGAGAATGATGATCTCACACAACCAATTAATCAATCAGATCTATCAAAGATAAATCGATTCTAGTTGGATCCCAGTCAATCAAGGTTTGTGCACTAAATCCACAAGATACGAAAACTAATAAGAATTCTTCTTCGTCTTCAAATCTTCTATTGCCTTCAAATACCTGCACACACCACTTGAATCTCTTGTGATCAATCACGCACAGTACGAAGTCTGTTAACAATGGATTATCACAAGATGTCTTTAGATCTAAAAACAGTTCTAAAGATCCCGTCGATACTTTGATCTAGTCTGAGTGAATATTATATCAGAAGAGAAGATTCTCAAGAATAAACAAACTAATTAGGTGCAATCAAAGTTTCAACAACTGTAAGTCAATCAAATCAAATCGAAAACTAATAACACTGCAATTATCTAGTTTCCCACCAACGGTACTCGTAGAGATTCTTGATGCCACAAAAGTCTTTAAATGAACGGTCGTAAGAGATTTCACCTAATTAAGATATTTCCTCTCTGAATAGACGGCTCCACCAGAAACAACAAGAAATGAAGTTTGCTTGGCTCTTAGGATAGTTTGCTAAAAATGCAAACTTAAGTATTTATATTTATAGACCAAGGATGTTTGGACACCAAGGAATTTCCAAGACCGAAATATTCTTAAGATACGCAATAAATATCCAAATTCGGTTTTCACAATTCCAATAAATGTTGGTCCAATACTTCCGAAATCTCTCAAATAGAAAATCTCCAATTAATAATGTTACATTACTAATTTTTATTCTCTAGAGCTGTGCATTAATTGCTAGTAATTAAAGCATATAAAATCAAAAACCTTAATTAAAAGATTCTTAATTTATTTCGTCACAGGATCACCTCGAGTACCAAGGAATATCTTTGAAAAATAAATGATAAGAGTTATTGCTCGTGCTCAGAGTATGTTGACATCTTTTCACTGCAAATCCTTATTTCATATTTACATGGATTTATTTCATGGATTTTCACTGCAAATACTCTCAGAATTAAGATGTTATATAAAATTTAATACCAACTTCGTATAGTTGAGACCAAAAAGACTACCCCTAGCTACTTAGTACCCTCAGTATACCTGCGCCTTCGACTTCTAGAGTCACGCACGTGAATAGCAAGTCCGTCGGGTCGTATTCCAAACATCAAAGGAAGAATCTGTTTGGTAACCACTCTAATCAATCTTGCTACAAGATATAGATAAGTCGTTGACAAAGGCTCTTATGTTTAATCTAATAAACTCACTTGTCTGGTTAGATCAATCTAACTATAAGTATAACTACCGAAATAGTCAAATATAGATTTCACTCAATCAATATAGATCTCAAAGAGAAATATAGAGAATGTCGATCTCATGCAACTAATCAATCAGATCTATCAAAGAAAATCGATTCTAGTTGGATCCCAGCTGATCTAGATTTGTGCACTAAATCCACAAGATACGAAAACTAATAAGAATGCTTCTCCGTCTTCAAATATTTTATTGCCTTCAAATACATGCACAACACCACTTGAATCTTTTGTGATCAATCACGCACAGAATGGAGTCTGTTAACAATGGATTATCACAAGATGTATTTAGATCTAAAAACAGTACTAAAGATCCCGTCGATACTCTGATCTAGTAAGCCTTTATGAGGTAAACCCTGGTTACATTTATATGGACCGCACATACATGGGCCCAAGGCCCGACAACACGAACACCTCTTTCTATTTGTTTAGAGCATCTCCAATGTTAGGGGTGGAGGTCATAAAAAAGCATGCTACCTAAGATTTAAGACTTTTTTCACCAAAATTTCATCGTCAATGCAAGGGTCAAGGTCCTTGGAAAATGTGACATGCTTAGAGCTGCACAAGACCCGCCCAACTTACCCGAACCCGCCCATTGTGGGTGCATAGTTGGTTATGAAAATAAAAACCCGTTATAGTTGGGTTGGTAGTTGGTATTAGCTAAAACCCGCCCGAAAAAACCCGCTAAATATACACCATTGATAAAACTAATTACTAGGAGGAGTGACTTGAAGATGATAGAAGGGACATGACTCACTTACTGTTGGTCTGCAAACTTTTATTGTTTAAGTTTTAATTTTAACTTTGAAGTAGTAGTACTGTTTAAACTTGTTTTTATTGGAAGTAATAGTGTACATAGTACACTAGTACTTGTTTAAGCTTAACAGTGAAGACTTATGTTTATGGTTTAATTTTTTAAGTAATTAATAACTTAAGTAAGAAGTATGTTTAAACTTTAAAACATGTGTGTGTGAATGATCGTTGAATATAAAGCAGGTACAGATATAAACACTACACGTGAAAAACTTGCAGAAAATATTGAACTACAATCTGAAGCGGGTTTAAACCCGAACCCGACCGACCCGTAGCGGGAGGGTCAAAAACCCGCCCGATGTTTGTGGGTGAGGGGTTGGTTATGAAAATAAAAACCCACTATAGTTGGGTTGGTTGTTGGTATTAGCTAAAACCCTACCCGTCCGACCTATGTGCGGCTCTAGACATGCTTATGTGGGGGTAGAAGAGAAAGTTTAAATAAGACCTTCTCCATAACCTTGGGTCTAAGGCCATATCATCAATTTGTCTCTATGTTAATTTAAAAGTCATTAGATAAAACCTTGAGGATTAGAGATGATTATCGTGCTGAATGGGCTTAACTTTATTTGTTTTGTCCATATATGAATGACCTCCATTTAGGATGACCTTCATCCCTAACATTGGAGATGTTCTTATTTTGTGTGACCAAGCCCAAGCCCATAAAATATAATTTTGAGTCGGAACCATTCATAGAGGTCTAGACATAACAGAAGCTTAACCTTGAGGTATTCTTGGTCCTTCGGGAAAAACCTTGCAAAAAAACAAAACAAAAAAAAGAACGATTGTTTGGGACCATGGTTTTTTTTTGGGGGGGGCATGGTTTTATTTTGGGTAAAGACATTAGAAGTAAATCTAGGTCACCCCTTATCTAGATATTTATATTAATACCTAAATTACCCTCCTGATTAATTTTGGGTGATGATTAGTTAATGTTAATAATAGTTAGTGAGATGATTAAGTTAAAGATAATTAGTGAGATTAAAAAATCAGATGGTTTTTTTTTTAAAGAAGTAGAATTATTGAGAGAGTAAAGTTAGAGAAGATGAAGAAGGAAAACATGAAAAACGATGGATTTTACCAATCACAACCGGAGGAAGGGTATTTGGGTACCCAGGTATGCTTCAAACTTAGATAATGTTGGTTGAATTGCTCCAAACTTTCAAAAAAAAATGAAATTTTTTATGTAGATTTGGGCCAGTTCGGTTACCATATGTCAAGAACATGTAACCGAACACACCTGAAAGTGTAGTTCGGTTACTTTTTCCAAACATGCAGGTTACCGAACTCGCTCGTTAATGGAGGTTTTGGTCGTACAGTGTAATGTTCGGTTACCTAGGATAAAATGGTAGGTAACCGAACTTTGAACTTAACAATTTATTTGGGTACATCTTGTGTGTTCGGTTAGTTCGAAAACTTCAACGCAACCAAGTTCCCAACCGAACTACAGGTTAAAAGTAACCTAGTGTTAGAAGTTCGGTTGGTTCGCAAACTTTAACATATTTTTGTGAATCAACCGAACTGGGCTTATATATGCATATATGCAATTAGGAAAACGTTCGGTTACTACGAAATTTATTTCTTGGCGAATTAGGTAGAGTTCGGTTGCGAAGTTTCAAAGGTAGAGTTCGGTTACAAAGAAAACTTAACATTTTTGCGAACAAACCGAACTTGTGGACTTCTCGTTATTTTCGTAAACTAAAGTTCGGTGATATCCTTATTTTACGAAGGAACCGAACTTATGGACTTGTGTTGTTCTAATACAAGGAGTTCAGTTAAAAGTATTTTTTTGCGAATCAACCGAACTCTGAGTTCGGTTAAGAAAAAATTAATTCGTGATAGCCGAACTTTTATCTGGAAAAAAAATAATATAAAGAAAAGTCAGGAAGCATTAGCTCGTGGTCGACCATTTCCACCCTCTTCCTTAGAAAGTTCTATTCAGCAAAAAGAAAAGTCACTACCATAGATTTGAGCAAGTACAACTAGCGCCTAAGTGAAGAGATAAGAAAATACATCGCCAGGTTCCGCCTCCTTACCTTAGATTTCCACGAGGATGTCAAGGAAGAAGCGCTAGTGGAGATATGCGTGCGCGGAATGACACCATCCTTTAAGAAAAGCCTTGTCAACTTCCGATTCCCGACATTCGTTGAGTTAGAAGAGGCAGCGGCAAGAATCGTCGATTGTGTCGAGGAGCACAACTCCGACTACAACTGGTGCAATACAGTCAACACCGTGTCAACCGTGCCTAGGAATACCCGCGCGTACAATAACCGAGAAGGTTGGATCACACAAATGCTCCCTTCACCCTTGCCTTGCAGTAAAGAGCAGATTATGGGTCTATTAGAACAATGGATAGAGAACAAATAAACCCAGCTACCGCCAACAAAGACGGATCTCGGAACCATAGATAAGAACGATGCTAGGTACTATCACTACCATCGCAGGATACAACACCCCACGACCGACTGCTACAACCTCCGAAGGATATTCCAGAGAAAGCTGGAAATAAGCGAAATCGAAATGAGTAAGCCTGAAGGCGGTAAGGCGATTAAACATCAAGTCATGATGCTCTCTCACGATCCGAGTGGAGATGTCTGGAGACCTTGGGATGACGATGAGGAAGAGGCGTGTGAAGTCGAAATGGAGAACCTTGCATTAACAAACATAGATGGCGTAGCCAATAAATTTTCCCAAACACTATTAGCTCAATAGTTTTTCGATTCTCTCGGTTTTAGCGAAGATCAAATTAAAGAAGCGTCGAAGGCTATAGTGTCTATCGCAGCAGGGATATCTTATGGCCCTCTCCCCAAGGAAGCGATCGTATTTACAGACGAGAACATCCTCTATCCTAGAGAACACCTCAGACCATGTACTTAACCGCTCACATCAATAGACATCCACTGAAGAGAGCCTTCATAGATGGAGGCGCATATTTGAATCTAATTTCCATGCATACGTTAGACATCTTGGGAGTGCAGCGGTCTGTAATCAGGATGTGAACTACAAAAATAAATGGATTCAGAGGTCATGTCCAGAAATCCATCGGAATTGTCAATTTAGTCATGAAAGTCGGCCCTATCCGAGTGCTACTTAACACGTTCTATGTGTTAGAAGATGACACCACGTTCTATGTGTTACTCGGAAGAGGATGGCTACTTAACAATAAGGTGGTAGCATCGACATATCACCAGTGTGTTAAAACCAATATGGGAGGCAAGCAATATCGGATCCCTGCCACTGTTAGAGCATTGCTCGGTCGAACTCGCATGCGTCGCTATCTCAAGCATGTTTGTCAATGTTAGTGATCAAAACTATAAGTCTTGATTTCTAGTATACTATATCTAAGTCTCGGACTAGGATAGAAAGTGTAGTTGAGCTCAAGAACTTCATGGAGATCATCATACAAGACGAAGGACTACTTAAGGAACTGGTGGAACTTCATCGACTAAATGGTGTCTGGAGACTTGAACTTATCTATCACTCAAAAGTCTATCTACTCTATCTCCTATCTCGAGACAAAATTCGTTTTTCTATATAGACTTTGATTATACATATTTGCTATTTCGAGCCGAGTTTATCTCGCCTATGTATTTCTCGAAATATGTGTTGGTAAGCTTTCGCTTTGGCCAAGTTCATCTTTACCTAGTGACGAAAGTCATGTTATGTTTCAATCACTTTGAAAATTTCTTTGACGAAAAATAGTTTGTGAATAACAACTATATAATGTCCTCTAAGAATGTTTCAATGATTGAAATAAGAGTTTAGATCATATAACCAATGATGGATATAAGCATTGTGTGGCAACACATATATGTATAAGTCCTTTTTCCTTGAACCGAAGTTTGCAAACTTTGTTGATCAAGAGAACCGGAACAAGAGCCGTGAACTCAGACCGCGAACCCAGTTCGTGAACTGGCGGAAGTTCTCGACCCGAGAAAATCTGATGGAGTTTGAGAACTCCTTCCGGGAACTCAAGTCCTCGAACTAAGTCTGCAAACTTAAGCTGGTTATATCTAAAGATGATTGTTTGTGAACTTATCTATATTAACTAAGGAATGCAAATTGCAAACCGTGGCTATAAAGTACATGAACCGTTTCGAGTGAATCAAATCGTTTTTGGTTCGATTGTGTCTTGTATAGTTACATAATATTTCCTTGCAATTGAACAACTCTCTAACTAGTTCATTTGAGTCATTTGAACTAGTTATGGTGAAAAAGAATATGGTTGATATGAAAGTGCTCATATGGCTAACCATTTGGTTAACTATTGTTGAACCAACAAATGTTCATGTTTGGGTACGGTTACATAAACCCAAAATAGTACATTTCATTTGTGTGTAACAAGCTAAGTTTTCGATCCAAAGGTTGAAAGATATTAGCTTGAATCTAATCAGGTTTTCATCTAACGGTGAATATTGAAGCTTTGTTACCAAGCTAACATTGATTGCAAACCCTGATTTGAAAGACTATATAAGGGAGAACTCTAACAACTTGGAAACCTAATCCCCACACCTCCTGTGTGATACTAGTTGTATTAGCTAGATTCGATTCTCCTTTAACCTTTGGTTTCTTCTTAAAAACCAGATTAACGAGTTAAAGACTTCATTGGGATTGTGAAGCCAGAACGATACTACTTTCTCGTAGTTGTGTGATCTGATCTTGCTGATTCTATCGTTTTAAGTACAATCGTAATGATTGGCTTGAGATTTATATCTCCGATAGGCAAGATAGAAAAGTAGTCACAAACATCTTCGTCTCATCGTTTGTGATTCCACAATATCTTCTTTCGCCGCGTCGATTAAGATTATTGTGAGGTGATTGATAACACTAGGTTGTTCTTCGGGAATATAAGTCCGGGTTATCAATTGGTTCCTGTTCACCTAGATTTATCAAAAGACGGAACAAAACTTATAGGTTTATCTGTGGGAGACATATTTATCTATTCTGTAGACTTTTATGCGTGATACAGATTTGTTTATTAAAGTCTTCGACTTTGGGTCGTAGCAACTCTTAGTTGTGGGTGAGATCAGCTAAGGGAATCAAGTGCGTAGTATCCTGCTGGGATCAAAGACGTAAGTAGCGCAACTGTACCTTGAATCAGTGTGAGATTGATTGGGGTTCAACTACAGTCCAGACCGAAGTTAGTTTGTAGTAGGCTAGTGTCTGTAGCGGCTTAATACAGTGTGGTGTTCTATCTGGACTAGGTCCCGGGGGTTTTCTGCATTTGCGTTTCCTCGTTAACAAAATTCTTGTGTCTGTGTTATTTCTATTCCGCATTATATTTTGTTATATAATTGAAATATCACAGGTTGTGCGTTTGAATCAATCAATTGGAAATCCGACCTTCGGTTGTTGATTGAAATTGATTGATCATTGAACATTGGTCTTTGGTACCATTCAAGTGATTTCTCTTGTATTCAATTAGACTCGCATATTTCTATTTGCTTGAGAAAGAATTGAATCAAGAAAGAGAGATATAACTCTTTGATATACTTTATTAAGATTGAGTCTAGTTGATTCTCTTGAAAGTATATTGGAGTTTGTCCATACAGATTTCTAATCGAAATATTGGGTGAGGTTGTTAGACCCCCGCTTTTCAATTGGTATCAGAGCAGGCAAACACGTTCAAGACCTTACAAGTCTGTGTTTGTAGCAATCTGACTCTATGGACAGAGGTGTTATCTCTATCAACGTACCACCAGTCTTCGATGGCTCTAATTACTTATGGTGGAAAATTGCTATGCGAGCTTTCCTTCAAGCACGTGATTTTCAATCATGGGTATATGTTGTTAATGGCTATGATGCTCCCGTTGTGGCAGTAGAAAATGTAAACGTTCCCAAGAATATTGGTGGATACAGTCCTGCCGAGATACTTGCTGCAAAAAAAATTCCGACGGTTTGAATGCCATCATACATGCCATTACCCCAAATCTTCAACACCATGTGTCAAATTGCACTAAGTCTAAAGAAGATTGGGATATCTTAGAAACCGTATTCGAAGGAAATACCAGTGAAAAGGAATCTAGGCTTCAAAAATTAATTCTGATTGGGAAAACCTTCGTATGGCAGATGAAGAAATATTTGATGAGTTTAATCACAAAGTGTCTGAAATTGTTAATGCATCTTTTACATTGGGTAAGACTATTCTTGAAAGGGACACTGTGATGAAAATTCTCAGATCGCTGTCATCTAGATACGACTCTAAGAAGCATGCCATGGTTGAGGGAAATAACCTAGATAATCTCTCCAGAAATACGCTGGTTGGGAAGCTTAAGATCTTTGATCATGAGCATTCATCCAAATCTAAGGATGTTGCGTTCACAGCACTAAAAGACACTAAATTACTTGATAAAAGTAAAAAAGTGTATATCTCTGAAGACGATCACTCTGAGACTGATTCATCAGATGAAGATCTTGACAAATCGGTCTCGATGATCACAAGACAGTTTAAGGACCTTATGTTGAAGAAAAGTAAACGTTTCTCCAGAGATAAGCCTAAAGCATCAGTCAAACCGCATAATCGTATTCCTCCTAAAAACAGGGATACAGATGAAACTGATGACGAGGATATGCCTCAGTGCTTTAAGTGTAAGGGATTTGGTCATTTTGCAAACGAGTGCCCAAATCGTAGAGAATACACTGGGAACAAAGGTCTTGCTGCAACTCTTGATGAAATGTCTGACAGCTATGATTCTAATGAAGATGAGAAATCGAGTGTTGCACTGCTTGGTGAAAATATTGATTTTGATAATTGTAGCAATACATACATCAATCTTTATATTCCTTCAGAAGAAAACCCAACTAATCTGGAAGAAAAAATTGACCCATTCTTTGGAAACTCCATATGTAATGTTTCAGGTTTCACTATGTGTCTAGCTGCTTGCACATCTCAGAAGCCTGACTTTTATCTTAGATTAACGTGCTCGTATTGTTCTCTAAAGGGTCATGAAATTTAAAAGTGTTACAAGTACAAACACCAATTGAGGCACCTCAACAAACTTCAACGAAGAGCAAATCAATTAGCAAATAAGCTTAAACTTGCTCAGAAGACCGCTGAGGTATGTAGGATTTTATCTTCGTCTAAGAAGTTAGTTTCCAAGGATAAAACAAGACCATTAGAGAAGAAAGTATGGTCAAGTCGTTTTGATAGACAAAGGTCTATCAAAACTTAGAAGATTCAAGAACATTTTAAAAAAGTGGAATTGGGAGGTTTTTGGTGACCTCAAATCAAAGCTAAAATCTACTGAAGATTAAGTTTTAGTAGATGCTTTAGATTCTGATGCTGAACCAGAAAATATAGGGTTGCTTAATAAATTGATAACTGCTAGAGGAAAGCATGATTTGGTATCTCAGCAATATAATGAAATGATGAGGAGCAAATCTAGAACTAAATGGGTGAAAGAAGGAGGAGCCAATACAACTTTCTTCCATACATGCATGAGAATCAGGAGAGCACAAAATAACATTGTTGAGATAGAAAATGATGAAGGAAATTTAATAATTGATCAAAAACAGATAGCTGACTTATTAGTCAATCATTTTCAAAAAAAGTTTGAAGAAATGTTGAATTTCATGAAGAACTCTTTGCAATTATACCAAAAATTCTAACTGAGGAAGACAATGTACTTCTAGAGGCTATTCCTTCATCAATTGAAATTAAAAATGCAGTTTTTGAAATGAATGCAAGCAGTGCACCAGGACCTGATGGATTTCCAGGATGCTTCTACAAATTTGCATGGGATGTAATTGGGACAGAGCTGATAGAATCCATACAATTCTGCTGGAGGAACAACTACATTCCTAAAGGTTTCAACTCCAACTTCTTATTTTTACTTCCTAAGATACAAGGTGCAAAAAGAGCTGAGCATTTCAAGCCCATTGGATTACCAAACTTCAACTTCAAAATTATAACAAGAATCATTACAATAAGAATCAGTACAATGATTGATAAATTAGTTTCTATTCAACAAAGTGCATTCATTAAGGGTAGAAATATTCAAGAAAAAATTGTTTTAGCATATGAACTTGTGAATGAGATGGATATCAAAAGGAGAGGAGGAAATGTAGGTCTCAAAATTGACATAACTCAAGCCTTTGAATCCATTAGTTGGAAGTTCTTATTTGAAGTTCTACAAAGATTTGGTTTTTCATTAAAATGCATACACTGGTTAAAAAAAATATTTGTATCTGCAAGAATATCAGTGCTAGTTAATGGAGGGCCTTGTGGATTTTTTGAGGTTGGAAGGGGTCTCAGACAGGGTGATCCACTATCACCCATTCTATTGTGCTTGCTGAAGAAGTTCTGAGTAGAAATATCTCAAAAATGGTTCAAACTGGTAAAATTCAAGCTATGGTAAATAGAGGTGGCGGTCAACCAAGTCACTTGATGTTCGCAGATGATATTTTCATCTTTTGTAATGGTCATAAGAAAACTTTACAAAACTTGATGGAGCTGTTAGATAAATACCAAAAAGCATCAGGCCAAGTGGTGAACAGAGCAAAAAGCAAGTGTTTTGTGGGTGGTGTTTCAGACTTGAGAAGAACTGAAATTGAAAATGCACTGCAAATGGGATTATCTGCTTTCCCTGACAAATACTTAGGAGTAATTCTTAATCCTGGCAGAGTAAAAACACATCAAGTGTGGGGAATGGTGGAAATGATGCAAAACATGTTAGCTGGATGAATGGGAAAATTGCTAGCCTTTTCTGCCAGATTAACATTGGTCAAGTATGTGCTCTGTAGTATGCCAATATACATAATGTCAGTTTATAAATGGCCCAAGTCAGTAATTCTCACTTGTGAAATAACAATCAGAAACTTCTTGTGGTCTGGTGATCCTAATGTAAAGAAGCTAGTCATTGTCAAATGGGATCAAGTGAATGCACCTATAGAAAAAGGAGGATTTGGATTCAGAAGATTAGAAGTGATGAACAAAGCAATGTTAATGTAGCTGCTATGTAAAATTGAAACAGAAGAGGTAGAATGGGCATTATTCATGAAAGCTAAATATAAAACAAAAAAGGGTGAATGGATAAATTACTACAAACAATTTTCCATATGGCCAGGGCTTAAATGGGTAATGACAAAAGTACAAGAAGGTACAAGATGGTTAGTAGGTGATGGAGCAAATATATCTGTTTGGAATGATAAATGGGTGAAGGAGTTTGCTTTGGTTGAAATACATGAATATGATGCATATACTCAACAACATTTAGAAATGAAAGTGCAAGACTTGATCCAAAATGGTAAGTGGCTTATACCAAACTCAATGTTGAAATACTTCAATATAAATGAACTACCAATTATTGGAGGAGGTAAAGACATGAGAATATGGGCACATGAAAAAACTGGTAAGTTCACTGTATCAAATGCTGCACATGTTATCAGACAAAAACATCCAGTAGTAACTTGGGCTCATCAAGTTTAACAACCATGTATTCATCCTTATACTTCTGCCAACCTATGGAAAATATTAAGAGGAGCTTGTGCAACAGAAGAATCTGTCAGAAAAAAGGTTTCTCTACTGTGTCTAAATGCTATATCTGTGGCAAACATCAAGATACAATGGATCATCTGCTATGGTCATGTGATTTCAGTGAATCTATATGGCACTGGATAAGCAACATATTCAAATGCCCAAAACCTACAACCTTTGAAGAAGTGCTTCAAATAGCAAAAAAGAAAAGTTCTGCAGTCAAAGAGGTTTGGTACAACTGTTCTTTCAATATAATGGTGCAGTTATGGCATACAAGAAACATAATCATTTATGAAGGTGAGAAACCATGCTCAGCACAATTCAAGCAACACATTGAAATATTTGTAAAAGAATGCAGAATCAGAATGAAAGGGAAAATGGATGGCAGTATGTATGATCTACATATTCTACTTTCTTTTAATATCACTGGAATCAAGACCAAAAACATCATAGTTAAACAATGTTTTTTCAAACTTCCCAGTCAGAATCAAACTTTAATATGTTGTGATGGTGCTTCAAAAGGGAACCCATGATTGGCAGGTTTGGGATTCATTGCCAGAAATAGTACTGGTAATTGTATTGGAGCTGCATCAGGAGGTCTGGGTGTTGCAACAAATTAATTGGCTGAAGTTATGGCACTTATTATAGAAGGAGAATGGGCAATTACCAAAGGTTTGCAAGAGGTACGCTTCAGTTTAGATTCAAAAGTATTATGATGGCTTTTACCAACAATAAAATTCCATGGATGGTTTATCACAGATGGATGAAGATAAAACAAGGTATTCCTCTTATTACTTTCAAACACTCATTCAGAGAAATAAATTTTTCTGCTGATCATATGGCTAAAAGAGGTGTAACACTATCAAAAGGAGTAATCCAATTCTATGATGAAAAACCACAATGTCTTGGAAGACTAGAATATGAAACAGATGTGTACTTCAGGTTTTAAATCCTCTGCCTAACTGTTCCTTTTGTAAATGCTCAACTGAGCTATTTTCTCTTCTTTTTTCAGTTATTAGGCCTAGCATGTTGGGCTCATAGTTTACCTCTTTTGTTTACAACCTTGAAATTTTGGGATTTTTTGTAAGTTGTAAATTGATTATTTTTGGTAATAAAATTATATGATTTAGCAAGAAAAAAGAAAAAAGATAGACAGAGGTCTGTGGATTCCTCTCAAGAGGAAAATGGTGGACAAATTGTTGTTCACCGCAACGCAACTTAATTGTGTTGATTTGGAAATCTTGTCTTATGTGCCTGATCAAAAGAGACAAGATTTGTACCTCTCAGGCTTTAGGAAAAGGTTGTTTTCTTTTTTTCTTAGTTTTGTTTTTGGAATCCCTGTCTATTAGTAAATGAGGGCTATTCTCGACAATTCTACTCTATTTAGGGTTCAAAATTATGTGTGCACGAACCTGTTAAAGGTTAACCCTACATTCCTTTTTCCTTCCTTGAAACTTCTTTTTATCTCAAGACCACTTGTTGAGATTGTGATTTCCTCTTACAAACCCATACGCCTATGGATGCTCCAAGTACCATGTCTTCTGATGGAAAGGATGTTAATATGATTGTCAAGCCATCAATCATGAAGGAAAAAGAGAAATCTCCATTAGCTCCAACATTGAAAAGAAAAAGAAGGAATGTGAGGAAGCCTAGAGTTGTTCCTTCAAATTCTCAGAAGTTTTCTGATGTTCTTGAAGTGTTGAAGGAGATACAAAAGGAGATTCATCAAATAAAGTATTTTGTTTTTAAGACTCATGAGATTCAAAGAATTCTTCAAAGGTCTTAATGCCTAGTAAATCTTCTATTTTCTTTTTTTTTTGTTTAGAAGAATAACTAGAGTTTGGAATAGCCATTATTGTGATTATACATAGCTATGTCCAACGTTTTCATCTTCATGTTTTTAGATTTATTGGTTTAAATTCTAAAACTGTTTGGAAGATGATTTTTGCAGTATTAATCTTTATGGTTTTGTATATCGCAATTTTTTGTGGGATATGTGTGTTTGCGTCCGTGAACTGTGATTGTCCCATACCTTGTCCAAAGTTAAGTCCTTTGTATGTCGATATGCATGTGTTGATAAAAGAAGGAATGAACTTTTGACAAATACAAAAGTTAAGCCTATTATGTCAATTATTGATGGAAGATAGGTTAAAATATTTTGTTCACAAGGATTATGTCTATTGTATGTCATTGTGCAAATGGTGATGAAAAATAGAATGAATCCTTGATTATTCCACAGTATTTGGTACCTTCAGTCTACAATTGTTTTGTGCATATACTATGTTGTTCCATAAAGTGTCTTATGTTGAGCACAATCGACTGAGTTATTCATGGCTTAGTTGTTGCTCCGTGAGGTACTTTATGTCGAGCATGACCAATTAAATTGATTACTTTTTGTGGTTAATTTGGTTGTGTATTCCGATTAGATTAATTATGGGTTCTCTTGTGATTAATCTAATTGAGTATTTTGGAGTCTCCATAAGTTCACTTATGTTGAGCATTTCCGATTAAATTAATCATGGGTTCTCTTGTGGTTAATTTAATTGAGTATTTTGGATTCAAATTCATACTTGTATGATATTTTTTATGTCCAAAGAAATCCTTCTTTTATTTTGAAATTAAGGTCGCTCTTGTTGTTATTTCGGGAATGACATTATATGGGGGAGAGTTCTTAATTGAACTTGTGCTTAATTGTCAAATCTTTGTGGGGAGTGCGGCTGTGGAACATTATAGGGGTTATCTTGTATGTTTATAAACTCCTTGATGAATGCATTTAGTTTCGTCTATATGATTGCATCTAAATAAGATGATATATGCTTTCTTTTGGTCATGAAATGTCTCTTTCGGAAATTTCATTAGGATCCCGTTTTCGTACCTTTGCCAATTTTATTGACAAAAAGAGGGAGAATTAATATGTAGTTCACACTACAAATACATATGGTTTTCGGATCATTATGTAAAGGGGAGTGGTTTCCATGTGAGATGGAGTATTGACTAAGGGGGAGCGATACATATCACCATAGTATTGTTGTCGAAGTTGTGGTACAATTGAACTTTGATATTGTATAATGATACTATGACACTGTATAATAATGATTGAGAACTCTTGTTTTCTCGTTGTTATAACTAAGGATTTTCAACAACGATGATGCTGCACTTACAACCTTTGGGATCATTGGAGTACTTGGAAGTGACGAAGATTCCGAGTAATGTTGAAGATTAGGCCTGTGGAATAGGAGCTACAAAAGTTAATTCATTTATTTTTTTGTATTCCATATGTATTGATAGTTTTGTCACTAAAATTGACAAAGGGGGAGATTGTTAGAGCATTGCTCGGTCGAACTCGCATGCGTCGCTATCTCAAGCATGTTTGTCAATGTTAGTGATCAAAACTATAAGTCTTGATTTCTAGTCTACTATAGCTAAGTCTCGGTCTAGGATAGAAAGTGTAGTTGAGCTCAAAAACTCCATGGCGATCATCATACAAGACGAAGGACTACTCAAGGAACTGGTGGAACTTCATCGACTAAAAGGTATGTGGATACTTGAACTTATATATCACTCAAAAGTCTATCTACTCTATCTCCTATCTTGAGACAAAAGTCGTTTTGCTATATAGACTTTGATTATACACATTTGCTATTTCGAGCCAAGTTTATCTCGCCTATCTATTTCTCGAAATATGTGTTGGCAAGCTTTCGCTTTGGCCAAGTTCATCTTTACCTAGTGACGAAAGTCATGTTATGTTTCAATCACTTTGAAAATTGCTTTGACGAAAAATGGTTTGTGAATAACAACTATATAACGTCCTCTAAGAATGTTTCAATGATTGAAATGAGAGTTTAGATCATATAACCAATGATGGATATAAGCATTGTGTGGCAACACATATATGTATAAGTCCTTTTTCCTTGAACCGAAGTTTGCGGACTTTGTTGATCAAGAGAACCGGAACAAGAGCCGTGAACTCAGTCCGCGAACCCAGTCCGCGAACTGGCGGAAGTTCTCGACCCGATAAAATCTGCTGGAGTTTGAGAACTTCTTCCGGGAACTTAAGTCCGCGAACTAAGTCTGCGAATTTAAGCTGGTTATATCTAAAGACGATTGTTTGTGAACTTATCTATATTAACTAAGGAATGCAAATTGAAAACCGTGGCTATAAAGTTCATGGACCAATTCGAGTGAATCAAATCGTTTTTTCTTCGATTATGTCTTATGTAGTTACATAAGATTTCCTTGCAATTGAACAACTCTCTAACTAGTTCATTTGAGTCATTTGAACTAGTTATTGTGAAGAAGAATATGGTTGATATGAAAGTGCTCATATGGCTAACCATTTGATTAACTATTGTTGAACCAACAAATGTTCATGTTTGGGTATGGTTACATAAACCCAAAATAGTACATTTCATTTGTGTGTAACAAGCTAAGTTTTCAATCCAACGGTTGAAATATATTAGCTTGAATCTAATCAGGTTTTCATCTAACAGTGAATATTGAATGCTTTGTTACCAAGCTAACATTGATTGCAAACCCTGATTTGAAAGACTATATAAGGGAGAACTCTAGCAACTGGGAAACCTAATCCCCACACCCCCTATGTGATACTAGTTGTATTAGCTAGAGCTGATTCTCTTTTAACCTTTGGTTTCTTCTTAAGAACCAGGTTAACGACTTGAAGACTTCATTAGGATTGTGAAGCCAGACTGATACTACTTTCTCGTAGTTGTGTGATCTGATCTTGCTGATTCTATCGTTTTGAGTACAATCGTAACGATTGTCTTGAGATTTATATCTCCGATAGGCAAGATAGAAAAGTAGTCACAAACATCTTCGTCTCATCGTTTGTGATTCCACAATATCTTCTTTCGCTGCGTCGATTAAGATTATTTTGAGGTGATTGATAACACTAGGTTGTTCTTCGGGAATATAAGTCTGGGTTATCAATTGGTTCCTGTTCACCTTGATTTATCAAAAGACGGAACAAAACTTGTAGGTTTATCTGTGGGAGACAGATTTATCTATTCTGTAGACTTTTCTGTGTGATACAAATTTGTTTATTAAAGTATTCGACTTTGGGTCGTAGCAACTCTTAGTTGTGTGTGAGATCATCTAAGGGAATCAAGTGCGTAGTATCCTGCTGGGATCAGAGACGTAAGGAGCACAACTGTACCTTGAATCAGTGTGAGATTGATTGGGGTTTAACTACAGTCCAGAATGAAGTTAGTTTGTAGTAGGCTAGTATCTGTAGCGGCTTAGTACAGTGTGGTGTTCAATCTGGACTAGGTCTCGGGGTTTTTCTGCATTTGCGGTTTCCTCGTTAACAAAATTATGGTGTCTGTGTTATTTCTATTCCGCATTATATTTTGGTATATAATTGAAATATCACAGGTTGTGTGTTTGAATCAATCAATTGGAAATCCGACCTTTGGTTGTTGATTGAAATTGATTGATCCTTAAACATTGGTCTTTGGTACCATTCAAGTGATTTCTCTTATATTCAATTAGACTCACAGATTTCTATTTGCTTGAGAAAGAATTGAATCAAGAAAGAGAGATATAACTCTTTGATATACTTTATTAAGATTGAGTCTAGTTGATTCTATTGAAAGTATATTGGAGTTTGTCCATAGATATTGCTAATCGAAACATTGGGTGAGGTTGATAGACCCCCGCTTTTCCAGCCACAATCAACCCTTTCGACCCAGAGGAAGCATACATGGCGGATGCAGTCTTTTATGACGAACCAAAGGAAGCAGATGGGATGTTTGATGCGTAACTCATCCCACTCCCTAAGTGGGGAGAGGAGGAAAAGCCAGAGATGACTAAGTCTGTGTTTAGCCCATCCAGAATGGTGTTCCCCACCGAAAAGAGAGAAAACAAGAAGAGCATCCCAGGTTCCAGCGCTTTTCATAACCAGACGGAGGGCACGTCCACCGCTTGTAGAGATCAACTGAGGAAGCACCTGCGGATGTGCAATTTTGCTCTGATACAACGACAAACGAGGTGGGGACTTCCTCTGAAGATACCAAACAAAGCCTGACAGAACTACCTTACAACACAATCGATGACGAGGAGATGCGAGACCAACTCATAGGCACGACCCATAAGGCTACGGAAGAGAGAACACCTGAAGATCTTACTATGGATGGGATGGAGGAAACCAACATAGGAACAGAGGAGGACAAGCGCCCCATCATGATAAGCAAAAGCTTGGATAAAGAATAGAGGGAAGCGTTGATCGCGCTACTCGGGGACTACAAGGATGTCTTCGCCTTCGACTATGACGAAAAGCCGGGTTTAGGAAACGATCTTGTAGCCCACAATATCGGAGTCTCACCTGAGTTCAAACCTGTAAAGCAAAGAAGCAGGGATTTCCCTAGGGCCACAACTCTCGCAATAAAAGAAGAAGTGGAAAGGTTGCTCAAGGACAAGTTCATCAAGCCCATTCAGCACCCGACTTGGCTAGCTAACATCGTACCCGTGGTAATGAAGAATGGAAAGATCAGGTGTTGTGTGGATTATAGAGACCTAAACTGAGCATGCCCGAAGGACGACTTCCCGCTGCCAAACATCGATATGACTTTAGACGCATCAGGAGGAAAGCAGTGATTCTCCTTCATGGATGGCTTCAGCGGATACAATCAAATAAAGATGGACCCGTCGGATGCGAAAAAGACCGATTTCCAAACCCCATACGGGAATTTCTACTATGTAGTGATGCCTTTCGTCTGAAGAACGCTGACGCCACATACCACCGCACCATGACTTCCATATTCCATGACCTATTACACCAAACGGTAGAAGTATATGTGGATGACATCGTGGTCAAAATGTAAGAGTCTGAAGATCACACCACTCACTTGAAGACAACCTTTGAAAGATGCAGGAAATTCAAGCTCAAAATGAATCCTCTCAAATGTGCCTTCGGGGTAACATCAGGGAAGTTCCTAGGCTTTGTGGTGACCAATGAAGGGATACAATTAGACCCAAGAAAAGTCGAGGCGATCACAACTATGGCACCTCCGACGAACACAAAAGAGCTGCAAGCCTTCATAGGACGGATATCATACATACGGCGCTTCGTACCTAGTTTAGCGCAGTTAATGACTGTGTTGATTCCTTTATTAAATAAAGACGTATCCTTTGTGTGGGGAGAAGTGCAATGCGCTGTGTTCGAAAAACTTAAGCAATGCCTCATCATCCCTAAGGTCCTCAGGCCCCCAATACGAGGAGTTCCCCTATTCCTCTATACGACATTCACCAGCTCAGCGATAGGAGCAGTTCTCGCACAAGACATGGGGGGAAACGAGTTGTCACCGATCTATTACGTTAGCCGAGTTTTGTGAGACGCGGAATTGAGATATCCGCACGTAGAGCCAGCATGTTTAGGCTTCATATATGCGACGCAGAAGCTACGCCCTTATCTCCTAACGCACGAGACCATTGTGGTTTTTACGGAAAATCCCATAGCCTACTTAGCTTCGAAGCCCGTCCTAACAGGAAGGAACGCTCGATGGTTGCTACAATTGTCAGAATTTGTGCTCAAATATCAGCGACCAAACGCGGTAAGGGGACATGCGATAGCTGACCTGATAGCCATGTTCCCAGGAGAGGGAGATTATGAGGTACACGAATACATACCTGGGGAAGTAGCATCCGCGGACATCGACAAACCTTGGACCATGTTCTTCAATGGATCGTCATACGACACCGTTGGAGGAGCAGGAGTGGTGTTTGAGGCTACACAAGACGACTTTCTCTCGTATTCGTTCAAATTAGATTTTCCGTGCAGTAATAACGTTGTCGAATACGAAGCACTAATTCTAGGACTCAGGGCTGGCAAAGGAAATCGATTTAGGGAGGATAAAGGTAAAAGGAGACTCAAAGCTAGTGACAAACCAGGTGAATGGCGACTTCCACGTTAAAGAGATGCATCTAGCACCTTATCGGACGGAGGCCCAGGACCTGATGAACCAGACGAGGTCAACATTAGACCATACTGATAGAAGCGGAAACCGTCATGCAAACGCTTTAGCAACACTGGAGATCAAGATGCAATTGAATGGTGAGGAAGAGGGTACAGTCACGGTAAGAAGAAAAGAGCTGCCCAGTACCTGGAAAGAAGACTTAGCCTTTGAAGAAGTAGATGATTGGAGGCGAGTATATATTGAAGACCTGATTCGGATGGACGAAGATCGAGTAATGCCTACCCGAGATTTAAATCAATTCGTGGTAATTTAAGGATCCTTATACTATCGAGCTACCGGAGGGTCCCTCACAAGATGCATAAACAAAAGAAAAGCGGAAAGCACACTCCAAAGACTGCACGCAGAAACAGGCGGGCAAACAGGCGTCGTTCATCTTTACAGTAAACTTCAAAGGTTATGCATATACTGGATCAACATGTCAGCGCAAGCAGCAGCCATCCAGGATGGCTGTGCATATTGTCAGGCTCCACCACATCCTGCCGAAGTCTGCACAACCGACGGAGTAGATTGGAGGCAACCATACATAGATTTCATCCAACATGGAAAGCTCCGTAATGAAAGACAGGCGGCCCTAAAATTCCAAAAGAAGGGAGCGCGTTTCTTCATACACGAGGGTGTCCTTTATCGCAGAAGCTACAGTAATGCGGCACTACATTGTTTATTCGATCAAGAAGCGATGGAGGTAATGGCTCGGTCTCACGACGCTGAGAACCAAGGGATGCGGAAGTTGTTTCTACAACTCTACGAAGGCGGATTTTATTGGCCAACCATGGAAAGCGATACTGCCGAGTACGTCAGAAAATGCCTAAGTTGTCAGATGCATGGAATCCTGATCCGGGCGCCACACACCCAGTTACACAGCATAGTAACACCATGGCCATTCCATAGCTGGGGACTGGACATTATAGGGCCCATCAACCCGATGTCTTCAAAGCGTCACAAATATATAATAACAGCTACCAAATATGCATCAAAGTGGGTTGAGGAAATACCCCTCAAAGACTATGCTGGAGCAACTGTGGTTGCATGCATCAAGGAACACATCATCTATAGGTTTGGAGCGCCCATAATAATCAGGGAAGACAATGCCAAACCGTTCGTAAACAAGGATGTAATAGATCTGCTTCACCAATACAACATAAGACTGCACACATCAACCCCCTACTACCCACAGGGGAACGGGCAAGCAGAAGCAACGAATAAGACACTCATCCGGGTTTTAAACAGAACGGTACATGATCATCATAGAGAATGGCATGAGCAGTTACCACTCACAATATAAGCATAGAATCTCAAAGCGCAGTTCCACAAGAGCATCACCCTACTCACTGGTCTATGGGGAAGACGCGATACTACCAGCGGAAATAGCGATTCCATCTGCAAGAGTAGCAACGGCTAGTCACACCACACCAGACGAAATAAGTCATTTCGCCCACTTAGATACGATAGAAGAAAGAAGAGCACGAGCGGAACGATTTGCAGAAGCTTATAGGAAGCGCACAAATAATTATTACAACCAAAGCGTGAAAGAGAGAGCCTTCAAAGTAGACGAGTTAGTCTTAAAAATCGCTCCTCACGTACAAATAAATGCCAGTGCTAGAAAGTTCGTTGCAAACAGGGAAGGCCCATTCAAGATAAGAAAAGTGGCAGAAAGCGGATACTATAAGCTTAGGTGAATGAATGGAACGAAAGTCAAAACGCCTATAAATGGAAAAAGGTTGAAAAAGTTCTATGCATAACCAATCAATGTATAAGAATTCGCCCTGAATAATAAAGAGTAAGTTATCAACAATGGTGTGCAAATTTACAAAAGGCTACGGGAATGCCAAAGGCGCCCGGTCGGCTGACAAATCTACAAAAGGACATGAGAATGCCAAAGGCGCCCAATCGGCCGACAAATCTACAAAAGGTCATGGGAATGCCAAAAGCACCAAAATGACTGAAAAATCTACGAAAGGCCATGGGAATGCCAAAGGCGCCAGTCGGCTGACAAATCTACAAAAGGTAATGGGAATGCCAAAGGCACCTAATCGACTGACAAATCTACGAAAGGCCATGGGAATGCCAAAGGCGTCCAATCGGCTGAAAAATCTACAAAAGGTCATGGGAATGCCAAAGGCACCCAATCGACTGACAAATCTACATGGGAATGCCAAAGGCGCCCAATTGGCTGACGAATCTACAAAAGGCCATGGGAATGCTGAAGACGCCCAATCGGCTGACAAATCTACAAAAGGCTATGGGAATTCCAAAGGCGCTCAGTCGACTGGAAAATCTACAAAAAGTCATGGGAATGACAAAGGCGCCCAATAGGCTGATAAAAAGAAAGAGGGGTGGTGGTGGTGGTGGTGGGGGGGGTGTTCCATCAACGCCCACCCACCCCACCGCTTCCTTATGATAAAAAGAAAGGGGGAGTAGGCGCGTTCCATCAACGCCCACCCACCCCACCGCTTCCTTTTGATAAAAAGAAAGGGGGGAGTAGGCGTGTTACATCAACGCTCACCCACCCCACCGTTGCCTTCTGATAAAAAGAAAGGGGGGAGTAGGCGCGTTCCATCAACGCTCACCCATCCCACCGCTTCCTTCTAATAAAAAGAAA
>NC_039358.1:162103780-162144840 GCF_003573695.1 Papaver somniferum | reverse complement strand
AAAAAGAAGGGGGTAGACGCGTTCCATCAATGCCCACCCATCCCACCGCTCTAATAAAAAGAAAGGGGGGAGTAGGCGTGTTCCATCAACGCCCACCCACCTCACCGCTTCCTTCTGATAAAAAGAAAGGGGGGAGTAGGCACGTCCTATCAACGCCCACCCACCCCACCGCTTCCTTCTGATAATAAAAAGGGGGAGTAGGCGCGTTCCACCAACGTGGACCCACCCCACCGCTGCCTTCTGATGAAAAGAAAGGGGGAGTAGGCGCGTCCCACCGTTTCTTGATAAAAATAAAAAGGGGATAGGGGGCATTGATCCTCAAAAAAAAAAGGGAAAGAGAGAAGGGGAAGAATAGGTGCGCGTCTTATCACCACTTAAAAAAAAGGAGAGGAATAATATCCCAAATTAGAGCAAAATTTTATTCACACCCTGTTCAGAGCCATAAATAGGACATTAAAACAAAAGAAAAAGACAATCCTCACAGAAGGACAGACAACCTAATCGGCCATCAATGCACGAAAACGAGCAATATCGCATCCAAAGCCTCCACTATCAAACGTCCATCATCACATTGCGCGGCGACTAAACGAAGGTCCTGATCAGCCTCATGCACCAACTTGTGGATATCTTGAATAATCTTACCCTTAGCGCCGGCCCCACGAGCGAGCGAAAGAGTATCCTCATGCTCATCGTATTCTTTACGCACTTTATCATAACGAATCAACCTAAGCGTCCACAATAGACCCACTTCCTCCCTTAAAACCAGCAAATGCGCCAACTCATCCTCAAGATAGGGATGAGACACAAGCAAAGACGCGGTTGCTAAGGTCAAAATGTTCCCAAGAAGTGGTGAGGCTGCCTGGCCAGAAATCCAGAGACGACAATCAGAAATGATACGATCTATAGTAGCCATCATTATCAAGGAATCCGCGAATAGTGATAGCCGCATCCAGCGTGCCTTGGATCTCCAATGACACGTGACCTAATGAGTCAGCCTGCTGAGAAGCTTGGTACGGCTCGTGCCGCTCCCTGAAATTGGCATGCATAGTATTTCTATTTGCCATTCTCTGCTCTCGAAGCGCTTTGATTTCGGCCTTCACGAGCAACAGTCGCATCAGCTCATCATGTTTAAACATTGCTGAAACCAACACGGGCACAGGCGCCAAGGACAACACGTATCCGTGAAGAGAGTTAGCCATACCGGCGATTTGTCGACACAAAAAGAAAAGGGGGAGGGATGGTGAAGTTTGAAAAAAAAAAGACCAAAAAGACTAATGACCAAGCTAAGAAATGGGAACCATATATAAAGGGGAATGGCGCAGTTTAGATGCAGTAACCACTCACGTCCCTCCTTGCATGTTGTGATACGTGTCAACCCACAATTAATGATGATACGCGAAAAACGATTCTCCTTAAAATGATTTTAGGGTACCCAAAAAAAGAGGGGGAAACCCTGATATAAGCACTGGGAACTCGTGGACTAAGGTCCAAGACTGGCGTGGCAACATCCATGAGACAAGGAATAAAGAAGAAATCAACTGAGAAGAAAAGTTTTGGCAACAGTAACAAAAAAAAACAATGAATACATAAAAGAGGTAGAACTCCAAAGCAGATGCATAAAAAGAAACAACCAAAAGCAGCAAACGAGGTAAGCTGTCCCAAAATAGCATGCAACCTAGCCATCTATCAATGCACGACATCAAGCAATATCCGTGTCCACGGCTTCTACCATAAGACGCCATTCATCACTGAATTTTGGCTTGAGACAACCCCCATTCGGCGTCACTTATCAGCCTATGGATATCTTACATGACTTTTTCCTTAGCCCTTGCTCCACGAGCGAGTGCAAGAGTGCCTTCATGCTCGTCACGATCTTTACGCGCCTTATCTCGACGAATTTGCCTGAGAGTCCACAACACATCCACCTCCTCTCTCAACACTAATAAGCGCGCAAGTTCATCTTCCGGATAAGACAAACTTACGAGCGCAAAAATAGCCGCCAGATATAGCGTGTATCCAGGAAGTCCCGGGGTCGCTTGACCGGAGATACGTGAATGATAATCAGTAATGGCATTCTCAATAGTCGTCCTCATTACCGAAGGCTCCATTAGTAACGAATTAGCGGCATACCGAGCTGTGACGGCATTGTCTAAAGCACGCTGGATCGTGAGTGGTACGTGTCCGGCCTTTTGAGCGGCTTGATGTCGCTCCGCAAACCGAGCGCGCATAGAGACCCTATTCGCCAGTCTATGCTCACAAAGCGCCTGAATCTCAGTCTTCACTAGCGATAAGCGCGCCAATTCTAGCTCCTTGAACATCGAAAACAGCGTAGGGACCGGTGTTAAGGTTAAGACGTACCAAGTGAAGGGAGCGAGCCATCAGAGAAAGGTACCCGACAGAAATAGAAGAAAATGGAAATAAAATCTATGACAGTATTGAAGGAACGATGTTCTTATATAAGGGAAACATCGTCATAAATGACACGGTGACCGCCCCGTTTCTAAGGACACATGGCGACCGAGAATGTAAAGTGATTTGACTATTGGATCACTTGATAATTGACCCAATAGTCAGGGGACTAATGTTGATACATGAAAAATAATGCCCCTAAAACGGGCATTGGGTTCCCCCCTTAAGAAGGGAGGTAAGCCTAACATAAGGTGTGGGGACATGGGGACTAAACCCATGCCCAAATGAGAAAATACTTATTGAGGGGTGAATTCAATTCTGGTCCTACCCGTCCTAGCTACACCAAATGACCCCATTTATCTAAGAATAGTAAGAGAGAGAGTTACCTTTCCATTGTACCTTGTCCTTCTTTATATATACTTTCTTAAAAGTCTCTCCTTTTATGTCATCATGACACATGTCCTAAACCTCCTTAATTACTTTTAATGTCATTCCTTAATATAACCTCTTCCTTATTCGTTAATCCCTTCTTTGTCCTTTTTACCTCATGGGTATTTATTCATTGGACTTGGGCCTAGTCCCCAAGTCCCCATATCTCACACTAGGTTTACCTCTCCTTTTAGGGGTAGGGGTATCGTTTTTCATGTATCAACTTAAGTCCCTTGACTATTGGGTCAATTGTTAAATGACCCGATAGTCATAAAAAATCTTTTTTGAGCGCTTCCCTTTGTAAGCAGTTGAGATGAGGATCCCTTCCTATTTATTGACTCTGTGATCATGGGCGCCGCTTGACCTTCTATCGTGCAAATTTCAGTTTCTGCCATTTGTCATTCCCCCTGCATAATTGCCACGTTCAGTCTCTGAGGTTCCCTATATATAGGGATGTTAGTTTGTTTCCCCTTCACCTTTCTTCTTCTTCCATCCTCTTGAACATATCCATCCAGTCGCCATGTCTAGCAGTTCCGCCGGTAGTTGGTCTGAAGAATCTGATGAATCCGAAGGAACCATGAACGGAGGTTCTGAGGAGACCGAGTATTCAGAGCAGGATGAAATCCTTCTACCTCCTCCAGCAGATGGCAAATCATATAAAATCGCTGAGTTTACAAGCGGGCCCAATCTGAAACACGCGCTGAGGCTAAGAGAACTCCGCGGAGGTAAGTGCGTTTTTCCTCTTGACGATGTCTTAATTCCTCGCCTTCTAAATTCTCCTTATTACCTTATCCTTATGCCCCTAAATGGCTCATGCAACCTGAATCGGAGACTATGGATGCTTTTGCAGTTTAAAACGGTGCCGTGGATGGCTATTCATCGTGGCGACTATGATCTCCCCCTCATTGATATTCGTTCCAAGTCAAAAGCTCATCCGGTGTGGCCGCATTGGGCATCCCACATACGCTCCAATCCTAGTCACTCGGCTGCTTTTCGTAGAAAGGGTATTGACGAAGCTATAAACTCGTCTCTTAAGTGGGAAGTGAAGAGATGTATACGCGACATAACACGACTGTTTTGTCGCTGGGATCTTCCTGTTCGGCGTGGGGAGAAGAAACCATCGTTCTAGAGGATATAGTCGCCCTTACATGGTTACCTATCCACGGTAGTCATTCGTATGATGAAATGGCTGTCTATGGAGCGTTGAACGACGAGGACAAAACGCTGTGCGCATATCTGTTGAAATGTAAATATGATTCTTGTCGTGAATTGGTGCGGAAAGACCAGGTGCCGCCCAAGCAAGGATAGGGCAAGAAGGTTACTGGCTCGGGTAAGAAAGGGGCGTCCTCGTCTGTCGTGAAGGGGAAGGCTAAGTGGGTTGAAGAGAAGAAGGCTCTTTCGACGCGCCCAATGGGCGAGCGAATACTATCTAGCTCTATTCGCGCATATGAGGCGATTCATGGATCGTCAGCTCCTCCAACAGAGGCTGGTCCTGAAATGGTTACCAAAACCAATCGTCTTGCTTCCTTTCCTCTTTGGCTCAAGTATTGGGCTCCGCAGATAGTTGATGGAAAAGTTCTTCCCCCTCCAAGCGAAAAGAGAAAAATCCCCGTGCGAAGTTGGCCGCTTTTATTTTGTTTTGGCTTTGTCATGATGTGTTTGAATACAGTCCCCAGGATACCATTAAGGGTGAACTCGTGACGATGGCGGTGTTGCTGTCTCACGGCGTCTCTTTCCCGCTTGATCCGATGTTCCTAGGTGGTTTGTATCGCCATCTGGACTTGTTCTGTCAGGACCTTCAAACAGTAGGTTCGTCTCACAAGATTGAGACTTATATCACGGCTTCCTTCATGCAAGCGTGGTATTGGGAGCATGTTCCTCCATTCGCGCCTGATCCTAATGAACTAGTGATTCACCGTGAGGAAGATGTTAGGCAAGACGATGGTTCGATCAAGAGGGTTCCCGTTGTTTACGGCTACCCGCGGATGGCTCTTTGGAATCTTAAGGGGAAAATACCCAAGAGCGATATTGTCAAGCACTTGGATGTGGCTAAATACTTTGCACCATTTCCTTACCAAGACGGTCGATCGGGTCCAACGCATTATGATTTCACCGCGCCTTTGACACGGAGTTGGACTCGACGAAGCTTTTGACAGAGGCATACTTTGATTCGGCAATGGCCGTGTTGCCTGGTTATCTTCCTGGTTTCTATGCTGGCAAGTTCATCTCCATGTCTTACAACCATGATAGTGCAGCTCGGCAAGTTGGGTTTGATCAAGGGGTTCCACGTAGGTTTGCTCCTTTAGAAAGCTCCAACATTGGGGATGTCATCGCCAGTTTTGATCGTTTTGTCTTTAAGGGGGCGACGCGTTTGTCTGATCGAGGGATTAGATTTTCATTCAAGCATCCTATCTCCGTGCGCCCTTTAGCGATTACTGAAGGATCCCACGAGTACCATGATTTCTTACGACGTCGAGCTTTGAATTTTATTTTGAGCAAATCATCTCCTCCTCGTGACCTATCTGTTTAAGACCTTCGATCACTTCATGCATCTGGTCGAATTAAACTTGATGATGTCATAGTTGCTGAGCACCGTCTTGTTCCAGCCACTAAAGGCCGTTCCTCGGAGCCCTTAGTGACTTCTTGGGATCCTCTTGAGGGTCATGAGCCTGCGAAGCCGAAGAAGGGGTCGTTTTCCGATCGTACGCCTCCGCGGATAGATGTGAGGCCATCTGCTAGCCCCTCGGCGCCACAAGTACTTATTGTTTCCTTCCGCTTTATATTCGTCTGTTACTTACCGTCGCGCGCTTTCTTCTTCTTTTCTTTTAAAAAAAAACGGGTAGCGGGAATTACTTTCTCAGGAAGTTCCCCATCCCAATATCTTGGGGTGGAAGGCACCCTCTTTTGTGATGGAAGAGTACCTGAATATGCCTGAGAGTGATTGGACTGAGAAAACCTTTGCAAAGAAGGCTAAACGAGAGGCAGCCAAATTGTCTGCCCCGCACCCCTGTTCTTCTGCTAACGTCTCGCCCTCACAACTTCAACAGGGTTATCGGAGAAGCGCTTCACATCCTCCTAGGGGTTGGAGTAGCAGTCCAACTCCTTCGTTTGTAGACCAGTTGAGGGATTTGGGGATCAGCCTTCCCAGGGAGACTGGTTGGGTATCTTCGCGCCTTCATATATCGTCAGTTCATCCTCTTCAGGCTGAGACTGTCCGTTCTAGGGGCGAACTTGCGGTGTCTCCTGGTGCTGTTCTGCAATCAATGGGCCCATCCGGGTCCAGACGGTCAGTGTTTGGTGGGTCCTCATCCCACGTGGCATTAACTACTAATGATCCTGCGGGCAACCACCTATTTAATACGTGTCTTCTTATTTATTCTCTCTCTCCTCTTTTTTTTTTTATAAATCTAAGTTGTTTTTTCAATGGTGCTCATGTCTCATTTTTCAGGCTCTACTAGTGACTCTGAGTCGTCTTCCAATTCTTCCTCGTCTCATCCTAAGCCCGCTGACATTCTGCCAGGTTCTTTGATTCCTGAGGTTAGTATTCTCTCTCGTATTGTTTTGTTTTTGTTTGTTATTTGTTTTTGTTTTGTTGTTTTTTTTTGTTTTTTTGTTTTTTGCTAAATGTTCCATCATTGGCGCCAGGATATGGATAAGAAGCGCAAAGAGACTGCTAAGCCTGATACAGACAGTGTGTCGCGCATAGTTCAGAGCGGCGATGAGTCTTCCAAGCGCGCTCAGATGGATGGTAGTAGTTCTTCCGTCCATTCAGAGAAGCAGGCTAACATACCCGTTTCTGACATACCAGCTGTTCCTGTTGTGTCAGAAAACTCTGAAAACGTGCAACTTCGTTCTCCTTGGGTAGTGAGTGCTGCGGAGGCTGGAGTAGATCCTGCCACGCATACCCTTGTTCACGACTTTTGGGTTCCTACCACTTTTTCCACTGCTTATAGAGATATTGTAGAGCGTGGTTGTAGTCGTATGGCGAAGGCAGGTCTTCTGGACGTTCGCATTTTGTGTTATATGACTAGGAATCTCTTGGAGGTCGCCGACCAACTTACACGTGTAGGGGACGATCCTGTTGACGCGGCGACAATGCGCGACTGGGAGACTGTTGTACAGTCCGCAATCAATGTTCAGTTCCCAATAGTGTGGATGGAAGAGTTGTTTGCAAAGGTGAAGAGTCGTAACAACCCTCGTGGCCGGTTTACTAGCCAGATTTCCAAGATAGAGGAGGAGCTGGAGAAGCGCTCGGAGGCAACTGTTAGTAAGAAGGAGGTGCTGAACTTATTGCTTGTTGATGTTGGAGTAGCCAACGATGAGGTGCTTCGAGCCGAGACCGCGGAGGCACCGGTTCGTGCCGAGCTTGAGGAGAAGCGGCAGGAGTTGGCTAAACTCTAGTATGTTTAAGGAACTTCCTCTTTGTGTTGTCTTCCCCTTCTTTTTTCCTTGGTTATGTTGGCCTTGTGTGTTTTTTTTATGGTGTGTTCATGCTGTTGTTGTTGTCTTTTTTTTTAATTAATCGTGGGATATTTTGGTGACTGGTTAATTATTTAATCTGTTAGCGTTGTTTGTTATTCTTGGTTTCGTGCTACGTTAACTATTCATAATTTTCTTTTGTTGTTGGGAAGATGTATGGGATTGGGTAAGCGTTTTGTGACACGCTTATTACCCTCTCCCCCCCCACACATTTTTTTTAGAAACATGCGTTTGGATAGGCGAGCGTTTGTGGAACGCGCCTACTCCCCCCTTCTTTTTTATTCATAAGGGGCGATGGGATGTCGGGTGTTTGTGGAACGCGCCTACTCCCCCCTTCTTTTTTATTCAGAAGGGGCGATGGGATGTCGGGCGTTTGTGAAACTCTCCTACTCCCCCTTCTTTTTATCAATAGGGAATGATGGGATGGGTGGGAGTTTGTGAAACGCGCCTACTCCCCCTTCTTTTTATTCAAAGGGAGCGATGGGATGGGCGGACGTTTGTGGAACGCGCCTACTCCCCCTTCTTTTTATCAAAAGGGAGCGGTGGGATAGGCGGGCGTTTGTGGAACGTGCCTATTCCCCCCTTCTTTTTTTTCTTTATCAGAAGGGAGCGGTGGGATGTTGGGAGTTGGGCTAATGTGTCTTCTTCCCCTTTCTGATTCTTCTTATTTCCGTGACCTTCTGTAGGATTGTTAATCGATTGAGTGTCTTTGGCAGTCTTGTAGCCTTTTCATAAACTTGTCAGCTTGTTTGGGCGCTGCTGGCCTCCCTTTGGTTTTTGTAGATTTGCCATCTGACCGGATGCCTTTGGCATTCCCGTGGTCTCCTCGTAGGTTTGACAGTTGTAGATGGTGGATTTTCGACAAAGGCTAAAATCGTAATACCATAATTATACATACTCCTGATCCAGCAATCAGATGAGTATTGAGGCTCATGTCTCTCATCGAAGCATGAAAGCTCATTCCACAAGAATCTCTGACTGAGAATACTGTCTCTCATAGTATACGTGGATGTGTAGTCTCTCAGCTGAGGCAACGACATAGCTCATGAATACTGAGAAATTCCTGTAATTACTTCTATATAGAATTGAAAGATTGGATGGCTCCTAGACAGCTTGCCTGCTAGTATAGAGCAATAACGTCTTCAGGATGTAACAATGTTTTCCCTGACTATATAAAAGAAATATGACGCTTCAAAAAGCTCATATCACTCAGTTCTCAGATAATTAATGCTCCTAGACAGCATGCCTACTAGTATAAAGCCATCAATTAATTATTTCTAATCCTTAAATTCATTAACTGAATATTTGGAAATACTCTACGTTCTTCATAATATTTCATTACTTCAATTCGTGGTTCTTCCCAGCAGAATTCCATGGGTTAGTAATAAATATTCAACGTACGTGCATCTGAGCCGCTATCGAATAAGCCTCGAACAAAATGGTGCAAGTGTACTCAAAAACAATGCACTAATGAGCACCTGAATGCACGAACGAGTATTCCAAAATACGAAGGAACGATGAACCTATGCAAAATAAGAAGAAAAATAATAAATAATAAAATATAGCTAGGGCGCTAGGGGACTAGACCCACCGACGACAGGTCATGCCGTGGCCAGTCCCACGCCCAATTCTATATTTTATCATATTTTTATTATTTTCCTTGATCTCATGAAAATCCCTTCATTTGAACAAATATCCTTCATTTTAAGGAAACTCCTCAGTTTCATGGTGTTTCCTTCACATCAAGGAAGTAATATAAAATTGGAAAAGGTGTCGCGGGACCGTGTCTACTAGCCGGCCGGCTATGCCCTATTTGTGGTCGGTGCCACACCTCATGATTGCTCATTATTTTATTATTGTTTCCTTCATCTCATGAAAACTCCTTAATTTCATGATATTTCCTTCAAATCATGAAAATAATATAAAATTAGGGAAGACTCGCGGGACCGGGCCCTAGTCGGCCGACCATGCCTAGTCGTGGTCGGTCCCACACGCCCCTTATTTTATTATTATTAGTATTATTGTTTCCTTCATCTCATGGAAACTCCTTTATTCCAACAAACTCCTTGATTTCATGGGATTTCCCTAAAATCATGAAAATAATATAAAATTAGAAAAACTGCCATGGGACCGGGCTTATTGGCCGGCCGGCCATGCCCTAATCATAGCCGGTCCCACACTTCATGATTCCTTATTTTATAATTATTATTTCCTTCATCTTATGAAGTTTCCCCAGTTTGAGCAAAAAACCTTGATTTCTTCATATTTTCTCAAAATGTTGCTCAAACGCACATCAGAGAATATCAAAATTCTCAGGACTGAGACACGAACACTTTGGTGACATGAGCATATTACCTTGACCGACCAAGGTTGGCTCTTTGGCTTGCAAGAGGCCGGTCCCGCACATTTTCATCATTTGACCTAATTTGTTCACATTAGGTTCAAACTCTTCCAAACAACTTGGAATTTCATAAAACAATCGACAGTCGGTCCCATGACCAACCAGGGCCGGTTTCATGACCCCTTGGTCGGTCCTTCATCTTTTCATAATTTATTAGGTTTTATCACCTAAGGTTCAGACGGACATTATTTGAATAAATGATTAAACCAGCATTTGATCATCTTTTCACCAATTGGTCTTCAAGAGACTTTGGTATTTTTCTCATTAGAGCATCTGGGCGTTACATGGTCGACTCATTATCCCATGTAGCCGGTCCCTCCTTCACTCCGTGGTTGATTTTCAATAAATCATCAATTGATCAGCAATTGATCGAAATTATGGTTTTCGAATCCAAGGTTCATAATCTCAGATTCAAACTCTAATAATTTTACGTTGATCCCATGATCAACATTTTAATTAATTATACTCGGTTCAGTTGCCAGTATTTTAAATTAATATTTTATTTTGGTTCTGTTACCAATAATTCATCAAACGAGCAACATTCGCTCAGATGAGCAATATTTGCTCAGACTAAGGAATATTGGTTCAACTATCAATATTCAACAATTCATCGAATGAGCAATATTTGCTCACCTTAACTATCAACATTTACTCGAGAATTATACCTCTGTCCAGTAGACACGTTCAATTCATGAGTCTTAGAAGATTTGCAAATCACTTTCGACTCTGCAATACAAGGACTCATCGTCCCATAAAGTCAGCAACTGACTAACCTTGCAGACTCCACAATCACGAGAAATCAATCGTGTCACATGGGGGATATTAACTAGAGTTTTGGTCTGGCGGTCTACGACACGTGTGTTCATACACACAATGAGTATGTGAGCAAGTCGTGCAATCAGTTGGAGGAGTTAGAAAAGTAGTGGATGGAAAATCAACCAAGTCTCCGCACGATGAGCAACTGGTTTTAACACGATTTCCACTTCCCCACTCTTTGACTCCAACAACTGTCACACTTCATGGGATCAAGGTGTTTACAATTCTAGCAATATAAATAAGTCTCTGAATCATGATTGAAGGAACGGACAATCTCTGCTCGAATAGACAACAAGAGGTTAAGAACTCAACATCTGATCAATTACTCTCAACAGAGCAAATTCAGTCAATCAGAACTTATCTTATTTCTTCACGCAGAATACACAACATACCTACAATCTTCGATCATCATTGATCTCACACATTTCTCAGCTTCCCAACTACAGATCGACCCATTCTCTCTTGTGACCGAATTGACTCTGGAACGACCATTGTCTTGGTTTAGGCCGGAGTCCTACAAATTGATCTCTCGAACTTAAAGCACCCCCTTCTTGCAGAGCATCTATGTGAGGTTAAGCATTTCACTCTGTTCAAGGAGTCTCCTCTGCACGGTCGTCTCCTCAATTCCGTAAAAACCAGCAAATCGTTGTTCCCCATCTACAGATTGGCGACCACAATGGGAGATCATTCTCTCGGTTGCAATCTCAACTCTAACAAAGATGGTTGATCTTAGGTCAGGTTCAGTTACAAACCTTAACCCAAAAAATGCTAGCACTAGAAATACTGGTGGTACTCCAGAAACTGCTCCGGCTCCTAACAAAGGCACCAGCGGTACCACTCCTCCTCAAACAAACATCGGGAACAATCCTCTCTTCGGCCGGTCTCCTGAGGAAGTCATAGAAAACCCGCCTACTATAGGTGATCTCATAAAGGTGCAAGAGACTTTTGCCAAGAATCAGATTGACATGGCTGCCACTGAAAAAGATTTATGCAATTATATCAAGACTCTCACAGACAAGATGTCGGAGAAAACTCAGGAGAAAGGAAAAGCTAAAGAAATATCTTCGGACGCTGATCCTGAAGTCACTCCATTTCAAGTAGTAGATGATGAAGAAGTTCCTAAATCTAAAGCTGCAGACAATCCGCCAGCGAAGGAACAATCCAGTTTCATCACCCCTGAAGATTTGGAGCGCCTCTTGGAGGACCGTGGAAAAGATAAAACTTCATCTGTCCATCGTCACCAACCTCCGTACCATGCTGCTACACAAAGGATTCCTCTACCAAAAGGTTATACCTCTCCAACATTCACCCTTTATGATGGAACAGACAATGCTAGAGAACATGTTTCCCGGTTTTTGGAAGCATTGGGCGAACATGAGCACAACCATGTCGTCCGTCTAAAGGAATTTTCAAAATCTCTGAAAGGAAGGGCATATACCTGGTACAACAACATCGCACCTGGGAGTATCACAAGCTGGGGAGAAATGATTAACTCTTTCTACAGGAAATATTTCTTTGTTTCTGAGCAAATCACCCTCTCTGATCTTGGAAGGATGTTTGAAAGGAGCAATGAACATCCTAATGATTATGTGAAAAGGTTCAGAGTTCAAGCTCTGGACTGTCATGATCCAAATGTCACAGAACAACAACTCGTGGACTTGTGCATCAATGGAATGATTCCAGTCTACAGGGATTTATTGGAAAATCTCAGGTTCCAGACTTTCTCAGAACTTCATGAAGCGACTAAGAGATCTGCACCTACTTTACTGGAGAGAGCTAAAACCACAAAAGCCGTAGAACCACGAGAAACTCGAGGTAGCAAACGTTTAATCAACAAACATTACAACCTATAACCTTCCACAAATGTTGTTATAGAAGGGAGCAAACGAAAAGCCGAGACGCAGCGCAAGCATATTTCTCCGACCCCTTCGAAAGCACAAAGGAAGGATAATCAAACTCGAGATGCATAAGCTCCTACACAACGCGCAGGGGCTGATCAAGAAGCACCTGATTTCCCTTTTCCCATCGAAGAGGTGATTGAATTATTAGATGTCTGGGTTCAAGACGGTACAATCAAGTTACCATATGTCAAGAAAGAACCAACTAAAGAAGACATAGGAAATCCTCGTTACTGTCGCTTTCATAGATTCGTCAATCATCCCACAAAGGAATGTAGAATCTTGAAGCGAATATTCCAAGAAAAAGTCGAATTAGGAGAACTTAATTTGGGGACTGAAGGAGTGCACATAAACCCTCTCCCGGTCAGAACCTTCACTCTCTCTGAACTACCCGTTAAGGAAGTTGTTCAATCCTTAATCGAGCATGTTTGTGAATTGATGTACTTATCAAAGGCTCAAAGGAAATACATGTTTGCTGCATTGAATCACATCGTGTCAGGGAAGCGTTTATTGATTCAGGAGGCACTCCCTGAGCATTCAGCAACAGACAAAGAAATGTATGACTGGGGACTTCTCACCACAGTCCATATCAAGGGAAATGAGTTCAAACGAGCGTTGATTGATGTTGGAACTGCTGTCAATGTTATCCCTCTGAAAACTCTCAGAGTCGCTGGTATCACACGACAAGAAGCCATTCAAGCTCCAGCATCAATCATGGATCACGAAGGGACGCCCATAAATGCTTACAGACACATTACTCTCAAGGTGAATGTAAACTCAACCTGGATGGAAACCGAATTTTACATAATCCGAGGAGATCCAGGATATGACATGATCCTTGGACGTGCGTGGATTCATACTGGAAAGGTAACTCCAACACCTTCAACTTCAATTGCACATTTCTCCGTTGAGGAAAGCTCTAATTCGGAAGAAGAAATAGAAGATATTCCACTGCTTGAATATCTGAAGGAAGTCAGAACCTTGACTGAGCTAACACAAAAGCCTGAAGAAAAGCAAATGCTTTCATTAAAAGGTTTCGCGCTCAGGCAAGTCTTATTCCTCCTCATGTGTCCATATTATCAGTTTTCAAAAATGCTGCTTTGGTTCGAGGACTTTACTCCACCAAAAACTTAGCCATTGAAAAATGCTATGAATGGATAACCTCACCTCAGCAATATCACCAAGTGGTTGGATGCAAAACCTCTCCGAGTCGAACATTTCACCAATACTATCGTTGCTGAAATAATGGTTGAATTCAACAAGCAGTATCCCAAATATTCTGTTTTGCACGAATGTCCATATGTGCCGCAAGATTGGAGGGCTTCAACAACATGGAACTCCATTGCACGAAGAATTCCAAACCAATAGAAGACATTCAAGGCGCGGACAATCAAGTCTAACAAGCTCCAGGAAGGAGATTTAGTTCTCAAAGCAACTAAGCGTAACTATCATTCTGCAAAGAACTCCAACTGGGAAGGACCTTTTATGATCTCTAAATCTGTTGCTGGTGGATACTACAAATTAATCAACATGGACAGCAAGGAGAGTGTGGCCGTAATACACGAGAATTGTCTCAAGGCCTTTGACGCTTAAGGTGTTGGACGTTCGAGGTACTGGTGTTCAAGACACGAATGCCCAAAATATTTGGCATTTAGGATTTTCTTTAATTGTATTTCAATTCCTCCAAAATGTTTTCAATACTTGCATTCAGTAATTTGAATTCAGCAATTTATCAAAATTCAGTTTACTTAAAGAAAATCTCTATCAAATCCAAAGAAAATCCTCAATCATCTACTTATCCAAAACCAATCAAAACCAGAAAATAAACCCTCACATCTCTCAGAAGTTCAGAAGTTCAAGAGATTATGGAAAGAAATCAAAGAAAATCAGCACAAAAAGATTTTCGCTCCTCTGCATCCTTCAAGATTTGTAAAGCTTCCTTCTCCATGTTCAACTCTTCAGTTAGCCTAGCAATTTTGTCTTCCTTCTCCATCACAGCATCATTGGGAAAGGGTATGTTATTCTCGCATGAATCCTTAGCATCTATCTTCTTACGAAGCCACTTCACGTTGAAACCAAGTCTCTCAGAATTCTCCAAGTTGAACTCCCATTCAAAGAGTACATCTGGAGTAACAGTATTTCTGGCCCTAGCGCATATATCACTTACAACACTCAAGATAACACTTACATGCATTATTAAATAATAAGCACGCTTGGGATCTCTGGTAACGATGATGTGACCAAATCTCCTCCATATCTTCTCGTACAAGCCGACATATCCAATAGGAACGCTGAATCCACCAACTAGTTCGTGGTATGGAAGTGATGCATCAAATGGAGGATCAAAAGCAACTCCTGCACTCGGATATTCATGCACCACTATACGATTTTCAATTACTGGAGCAACTTCTACAGTCATGGCAACAGTTTCTTCTACTCGTGGTTCGGCTTCTTCCACCACTGAAGCAACAATAATTGAAGTCTCGGTCTCTTTAACAGCGTCAGTAAAAACCCTCTCATGGTCTTGAAGTACAGATATGGTTGTCTCTTCATCAATAACCCAGGGTTGCTCGAGTTATCATTATTGGTTTCATTATTCTCAACTTTGGTATTTGGTACCTAATACGAAGATTACATGAGATTAGAGCAATCTAAACATGGAAACCAAAGAAAATCATATAATCCAGCATATAAGTGGTCTAACATCATCAAAGTTCATCATTATGCATTCAAGACACGAGAAAATTGCGTGAAAGTCATAAAAACACGTTTTACGACAAGCTCATCTGAAGAGATTTTACACTTCCCTGTATAAGACGAAGAACTGGGAGAAATTGATGAAGAATATAAGGTTGAGTTATATACCATTCTCTTCGTATGGATGTTCTCTACAACATATAAAAATTTCATAGCGATTGAATGAGCGAGTAAAACGATGTGGCCAAAACATTGAACTACACGCCAGCTGAAAATTTTCTGAAAGTCTCCTGGAAGTTTACTGTTTCGCTGATTTAGGCCCCTAAATGTGCTCAAAACTCCAAAAGCTTCTTCTATGAAGCTTGGAAATTTTCTTGGCATGAGGATACATGTGTAGATCGCGAAAATATGACATCGGACGAAGATTTTATGGCATTTTTGTTAAAAGGCTGAGTTCTGAATTTTCTGATGACGTATTTCGGCAAAACTTTTCGTGTATTCACATGGATTCTTATTCATTCATTCACGAATCAGCAATTTTATTCTTATATGAGTAGAATACCAGATAAATGCTTACTTGGGTGGTCTCTGAAGCGTTCAAATAGTTGGAATTGCTCGTATCAGCATCAGGAGCATCATTGTTTTTACTCGGTCTTGAGTTCTAGGAATCTTCTTCGTCACCATCCTCCGAAGATGAACGAGCATCACCAGAACTCTCTGTTTCCATGACAACATCCTCCTGGATACATTCAGATCAATTAGAATTTTCTTCACAAGATGATATAACCGAACGTGCGGAGAAATACTTATATCAACCTCTTCAGCACTCGATTCAGAAACAGCTTGCCCAGCAGCAAACTGAAGACCGTCAATACTTGATGGAGCGAAGTTCTACAACGGAATAACAAATATTGGTTTTATGATCCTAATTACATGGATAAGAAGAAGTCATGGTAAGAGGAATATAGAAAACTCACCAAGGAAACCACTGGGGAATTTATGGTGTTAGGCAACATCTTATAATTCTTGCTCCTGCCTTCTCCGCCATGAACAACTGCTTCTGCCTCCGTGAATTCTACATCAATCCGAGGTCTCATAATACGACCGTCCTGCACAAATTGATGAGATAATCAAGATACAATTATGTAGATGGGGCAAAACAATTTGCTGGTTTTTACGGAATTGAGGAGACGACCGTACGGAGGAGACTCCTCGAACCGAGCGAAATGTTCAACCTCACAAAGATACACTGCAAGAAGGGAGTGCTTTGAATTCGATAGATCAATCTATAGTACTCCGGCCTAAACCAAGACAATGGTCGTTCCAGAGTAAATTCGGTCATAAGAGAGGATGGGTTGATCTATAGGAGGGAAGCTGAGAAATGTGTGGAATCAATGGTAATCAAACATTGTAGGTGTGTTGTGAATTCTGAATAATATAAGTTCTGAATGATTGAATTTGCTCAATTGAGAGTAATTGCTCAATTGTTGAGTTGGTGATCTCGTGTTGTCCGTGAGACGTGAGATTCTTGTTCTGTTGTCTTCAATCATGATTCGGAGACTTATTTATATTGCTGGAATTGTAGACACCATGATCCCATGAAGTGTGACAGTTGATGGAATCAAGGAGTGGAGAAATGGAAATCGTGTTCGAAACCAGTTGCTCATCGTGCGGAGACTTGGCCGATTTTCCACCCACTACTTTGTGAATTCCCTCAACTGATTGCACGACTTGCTCACATTCCATCGTGTATTTGAACACACGTGACGTAGACCGCCAAACCAAAACCCTAGTTGATATCCCACCAAGTGACACGATTGACGTCTCGTGGTAAATTTAGTCAGTTGCTGACTTCATGACTTTATGGGACGATGAGTCCATGTATTTGTTGAGTTGAACATGATGTTCTGAAACTCATGAATTGGACATGTCCGTTGAGACAGAGGTATAATTATCACGTTGAGGTGAGAAAGTATTGCTCATTCGATGAATTATTGAATATTGAGAGATGGACCAACATTCCTTGGTTTGAGCAAATATTGCTCGTCTGAGCAAGTGTTGCTCGTCTGATGAATTATTGGTAGCGAGACCAAGATAAATATTAATTAAAATACTGGTAGTTGAACCGAGCTTAATTAATACTGACCATGAGGTCGTCGTAAAATTATTAGTATCCGAATCTGGAATTATGATCCTTGGACTCAGAAACCCTAATTTGATCAATTGATGAACAATTAAGAATTTAACCATGGAATAAAGGAAGGACTGGTTACATGAGACCGTGGGTCAATCATGTAGTGCCCATGTGCTCATGTGAGCAAATACCAAGACCTCCTGAAGGGTTGGTGAAAATATTATCAAATGCTGGTTTAATCATTTATTAAAATAATGTTCGTCTGAGCGTTTAGACGATAAAACCTAACTAATTATGAAGAGGTGATGGACCGACCAATGGGTCATGAAACCGTCCCTGGGTGATCACGGGATCGACTGACGATCACTCCATCAAATTCCAAAATTATTCGGAAGAGTTTTGGACCCAATACGTGCAATTGCACAAATTAGGTCAAATCATGAAAATACGTGGGACCGGCTCCTTGCAAGCCAAAGAGCCAACCTTAGTGAGGAAAGCCGTGTTCCTCAGTCAACATTGAATGGTGATTTTCCGGTCATAAACAATATAAGTAATGAACTTAGTCGTAAGTTAAGACGTTACCGGATTTCGATAGTACGATCAAACCATGACTTGAATGAAGATCTCAACGGCATGATAGAGCATCGTTTGATGAGCATAAATTGGCGTTGAACCGCTGGTTTGGACGATGGGACCTTGGTCGTTTAGGATTCGCGGGCCGGGCCCAATAAGGAAATCCTTGTTTTAGGAATAGACGCTCGTTTGTTCGTTAGTTTAAGGAACGAACAAAACAGACCTGAGTTTAATGATATAAAATTTTGTCTATGAGCTTTCACGAAAGCCAAAATTTTATCTTTGTGAGATTTCACAAAATGAAATAAACTCTCGTGACAAAGGCGAATGCTCGTACGAGAGAAATTTTTTTTTTTTTTGAAAAGACGTGCGTCTGTTAATAAATTTTTTACTATGAGCTTTCATGAAATTTTTTATTTTCGATATGTGAGCGTTCACAAATTTTTGAAAATATACTCTCGCTTCAAAGACAGATGCTCGCGCGAGGGAACAAAAATATATAGATATATTTTTCAAATTTACGTGAGTTTCACGTTAAATATTTACGTATATTGTAAAATCATGTTTTGATTTTGAACAACTGTTGGAAGTAGACTATTATACATGGTGAAATAATGTCTGTGAGTTTTCACAATTGTAGAATGGACGTCTGCCCAATTTTTGAAAAACCAGTGGATGTTCACTCAGTAAAAATTTACGTGGGTTGTTCACTGTTTCATGAAAATCAATTTATGATTTTTGAGCAATTGCTGAAAGCAAGCAATTGTATTCGTGATGAAATAATGTATGTATGAGTTTGAGGATTTTATAGTGTATGCACACATGTAGAAAATTAGTGAATGTTCACATGAAAGGTTATATGAATTATTCATAGTTTCATAAAAAGTCAGGTGTTGACTTTAAATAATGAATTTTGCTCGTCTTGGAAAATTTGAAGAAGCGAGCAAGTTTTTCGAGGTTTTTACGTTACTATCACTAAGTTCGTGAAACCGTAAATAGGTCAGAGTTGAGGATTTCCATTTTTGTTGCGTGTTTGTTATTGGTATATCCATGACTCCATGCCATTCGCCTCAGATAATGGTGACTTCTGGTTACTACCACTCGTCTGGCTCTTCCGGGAACGCTCAAAAATATTAAGTCAACGATGAAGACTTCTGCAGATGCTCATGCCGAGGTGAATCGGCCTTTCAGAGATGCTGGAAGGATGACGCATTGTATGTCTCTCGATCATCAGAGAGTCGTCCCTCATCAGAGAAGCACCGTTGACCTCCGCAGGTGAGACTATCGGCTGAAGATGGAGTTCTATTTTGTGTTGATGGTGTAGCTCCTGATTCAGATGTGGATGAATGAGGAATTTCGTCACAATTCGTCATCAGAAAATTCAGAAGTTAGGTCTTCATTGAAATTGTTGTAGAATCTTCGTCCGATGTCGTATTTTCGCGGTCCCATGTATCCTCATGCCCAGGAAATTTCCAAACTTTTATACAGAAATTTTTTGAGTTCCGAGCATGTTTAGGATCCTAAATTGATGAAACAGTAAACTTCCAGGAGACCTTCAGAAAATTTTCAGCTGGCATGTGGTCGAATGTTTTGGCCACAACTCTTCGCTAGTTTCTCCAGTTGTTATGAATTTTGGATATGTTGTAGATAACATCCATACGAAGATAATGGTACATGACCCATCCCTGGATTATTCACAAATTTCCCCCAGCTTGCTGCTTTATGCGGGACAGTGTAAAATCATTTCGGACAAGCTTGTTGTAAAACACTCTTGTTGTGTCTTTAGACCATTCGATTGTGTCTTGAACGGTTGATGAAGGATTTTATGTCATTGATTTGTTTGAAATCAAGACCCCTTGATTGATACATGAGCATGGTGCTTGCAGTGCCATCTTGTTTCTGTCAGTTGTAGAAACATCATTTCTGAAACCCTGGTCACGGGACCATAACTGAGGTTGCTCTCAAAAGAGGATGATATAATGACCATGGTGGCATGTTCCGGTGGTAGCATTCCTTTTGAGATCAATGACTAGCCTTGGAGTGCCCGGCACCACAAGTGTTGGACTGTGAAATTGATCGTCATGATCAGTGGACCGTCGGTCCGCAATATTTTGTTGAATCTCTCTCTTTCGTTTTCCCTCCTTCTGGCAGGACCTAGATAGAGGATCCGGGTAGAAAAATTGATGTAGAGACCCAGATGGTCGAAGTTGGAGGTACCTTGATGAAGGACTTAGCGAAAAGACCTGGTGGACACCGATCGACTGTGGAAGTTATGAATCCCGTCTAAGAATTGCTGCTTGCATGCTGTATACTCTGGAAGCTGTATGAATCTCATACGACGTCGGAATTTGATGCTTGACCCCAACTTCTGAAGCTAAGAGACTAAGTTATCTCATGAAACAAGAATAAATCAATTGGGAGTCGTAGAGGTCATCCAACGAAGCGTGCACATTTGTAATTTGTAATCCCGTACAAATTTTTCAGATTTCGTAGACTTGACGGTAAAGGCAAACATCTTTCAGCTCGTATGTCCGGTTGATGCACCCTTTTGGTATGTTATAGAAGATACATAGGCAAACATCTTTCATTTAGGAAGCATTGTCTCATTCCTCACTCATTGGTACGTTTTTGCAAACCCATGGCCTGGAGTGTGTAGTATCTCATTTGTAGAGGTGATGAGAACATCTTGTAGAAGACTTTGGATGATGCCCACCAGTCGTGCCAGCTTTGGAAAGACTTTCATGTGAGCATGTTATTGGGTTTTCTCATCTTGATATGAATCATTGGTTGTTAGAGAAGTCCGCTTCATGTGTAACACTTCAGAGAATGATTAGTTGATGAAGCCCTGAGGATGTTGCTCCTGAGACCGTTGTTGGTGCTGAGACCATGAATGATTACGCTCCAGAGATCCTTGTCGATGCTGAGATCATGGATAGTGTTCCTCTAGATATTATTGCTGATACCATGGTTGAAGTTTCTCCAAAGACCGAAAACGCTAGAACCATGATTATAGATATAATCTTTGCTCCTTCATCCAGTGAGACTTTCACATTCACGAACTAGTCGATGAGTTGAGCGTCCTTAAGATGAAGGTGTACTGAGAGTTGAACCTGAATGCTCCAGAAAGCATAACTTCACCATGAACTGGCTTTGTCAGTGAATCGATGTTGTTGCGGTAGATAGCATCAGCAGTTTTCATACTGGATGTGATTGGTGAAGAAAGTTCCTCAATCATGCAGGGGCTTGTGATGTAGAGGAATCCCGTTGATGAAGTTTCATGGAATCACCTCAGGTTGCCCAATGTATGTTAAAGGAGTTAGTGCCATCCATGTATGAATGATGTTGCATCTGCTTCAGAAGTCTTATCATGGGATAATGAAGACTTATCGATCGTATTTTAGTTACACTTTGATCGTGATGGTGTTGAATCAATGTGTCATCGTCGAGATATTTGTGCTGAAGTTGTACTCTTTGATTGGGAGTAAAATTTGATGGCTTCTCAGATGCTTGAGTGTTGAAGCGTATACTCTTTAAGCATCAAATGCCTTAGGGGTTTGATTATTTCGGCCCCGGAGTTTCTTCTGTTGATTCAGCATCCCTTTCGTTGCGGTAACGAGATTCGACACTTGTGCAGACGATTTTGTGGAACACATGGACTTGCGGGAGAAACGCCCAAAGTGTTCTTTGCCATGTTTGGACATCATCTTAGTAATGAATGTTTCAGTGCTTGATCCGGATAAACGTCAAATTCAACCCCTTGGTAAAATACTAATGCGGTGAAGCTACCATTCATAACGTCTTGCAGAGTTGTTAGCAGAATTGAGTCCTTATACTTGGATAGCATGTGAGGAAATAAATGACATAGACATGGAATGAGACTTGCCTGAGTGCGGAACCCCTTGATGAATGTCTATGCATCTTTTGCAGGTTTTTGCTTCAACCTTGTCAAAATTTGAAATTCCTCCAAGTACTCTGATGATGGAATGTGCGTTAAATCTTCTAGATCAGAACTTTCTTCGTTGGAGAGATGTGTAACCAAAGGAGCTTTGTAAGTACCCATCTTTTCAGCATGGATCCACGCTCTTATGAAGGACATGTCATGTCCTGGATCTTCCTGATTATGCGAAACTTGGTTTCTGTCCAGGTTGGACTTATGTTCACTTTGAGAGTGATGTATCCATGAGTGTTTCCGAGCGCTCCTTCAAGGTCTCTGATTGAGATGGGAGCATGAGTAGCTTCTTGTCGAGTGATGCCTGCGGCTCTGAGGTTTTCAGTGGGATGATGTTGATGGCGGTGCCAGCATCGATCAACGCTCTTCCAAATTCGTTTCTTCTGAGATTGACTGTGGTAACCAGTCCCCAGTCGTACATATCTTGGTCTGTGGCTGGAGGCTCAAGAAGTATTTCCGGAATGGACTTCTTGATACGATGTGGTTTAGTGGTGTGAACATGTCTCTCCTTTGTTCCTTCGACAGATAGAGCAATTCTATAGATATGCTCGAGCAACGATTGAACTGCTTCTTTGAATTCAGAGAGCATAAGGTTCTGAATGGAGAGGATTCTTGTGTACTCCTGGGATTCTCCATTTCTTCTTCTGTTGTCTCTCTCCTGATGAACGGAAATTTGATCGCACCATCTTGAAACCAAACTTCCAGTAACTCGATCACTCCTTCATGAGACGAGAGAAGTTTGAGTCTGTCTGATCATTTCCCGTTCGATGCCCGGTCGAGGTTTCTGTAAGATTAGTTATCCTTCCGTGATGCTTTTGTAGGATGAGGTGTTGGATGTTGCATGTTTGAGAAGAAGCTTTCCTTTTTCCTCCTTGAGCAACAACGTTCATGGAAGGTTGGACATTGTACTGTTTGTTGATCAGGCGTCGGCTGCTCCGAGGTTCCTCGACCTTGTAGACTTTGCTCAGTAAAGCAGGTGTAGTAGTCGCTGATTGTTTGGCTGCTTCATGAAGTTCAGAGAAAGTGTGGAACCGGAGGTTTTCCAGCGAGGCTCTGTAGACCGGGATCATTCTGTTGATGAATAAGTCTACAAGTTGCCGCTATGTGACGTTGGGGTCGTGGCAGTCCAAGGCTTGAAGTGTGAACCATTTCACATAATCATCAGAATGTTCGCTGCTCCTTTGAAACATCCTTCCTATATCAGATAGAGTGATTTGCTCTTACACGAAGAAGTATTTTGTGTATAAAGCATTGATCATCTCTCCTCAATCGGTGATACTTCCCGGTGCGATGTTTTTGTACCAGGTGTATGCTCTGCCTGTCAGAGACTTTGAAAATTTCTTCAGACGGACGACATGTTGTTCTCATGTTTGCCCAATAATTCCAGAAACCGAGAAATGTGTTTTTGAGTATTGCATGTTCCATCATAAAGAATGAATGTTGGAGCGGTATAACCTTTTGGAAGAGGAATCCTCTGTATGGCAGCAGGATATGAAGGTTGGTGAAGATGGACAGATGATGCCTTGTCTTTTCCTCGATACTCAAAAAGTGCTCCAAGTCTTCACGAGTGATGAAACTTGCAGGTTCCATTGTTGGAGAGTCATATGCAACTTTGCATAATTCTTCATCATGTACAACATGGATTGGAGAGATTTCAGGATCGGTAGTTGAAGATGTTTCTTTAGCTTTTCCTTTCTCGCGTTGAGGCTGAGTTCGTTCAGACGCAAGATTGTCTGTGAGAGTTTTGAGATAAGCACACAACTCTTTCTGTGCTGCAGCTACGTCAGTCTGAACTTTCATGAGATCAACTATGGTAGGCTGATTTCATCTGGTTTCTTCAGGAGATCAACCGAAGAGTGGATTGTTGATGGCGCCAGTGCCGTCACTTGCAAGGGTGATCACTGGAGCATCAGTGCTTGGAGGAGTATTAGTAGCAGTTTGCGCTGGAGGAGTAGTATTATTTGTACCACTAGATCTTGCAATCTTAGGGTTGGGTGTTGAACCCGAGTTGGTAAGTGAATCATACCTAAGATCGACCATCTTTGTGAGAACTGAGATTGCAACCGAGAGAATGATCTCCCACTGTGGTCGCCAATCTGTAGATGGGGCAAAATGATTTGCTGGTTTTTACGGAATTGAGGAGACGACCGTACGGAGGAAACTCCTCGAACCGAGCGAAATGTTCAACCTCACACAGATGCACTGCAAGAAGGGAGTGCTTTGAATTCGAGAGATCAATCTGTAGTACTCCGGCCTAAACCAAGACAATGGTCGTTCCAGAGTACAAGAGAGGATGGGTTGATCTGTAGGAGGGAAGCTGAGAAATGTGTGGAATCAATGGTAATCAAAGATTGTAGGTGTGTTGTAAATTCTGAATAAGATAAGTTCTGAATGATTGAATTTTCTCAATTGAGAGTAATTGCTCAATTGTTGAGTTGGTGATCTCGTGTTGTCCGTGAGACGTAAGATTCTTTTTCTGTTGTCTTCAATCATGATTCAGAGACTTATATATATTGCTGGAATTGTAGACACCATGATCCCATGAAGTGTGACAGTTGATGGAATCAAAGAGTGGAGAAATGGAAATCGTGTTTGAAACCAGTTGCTCATCGTGCGGAGACTTGGTCGATTTTCCACCCACTACTTTGTGAATTCCTTCAACTGATTGCACGACTTGATCACATTCCATCGTGTGTTTGAACACACGTGTCGTAGACCGCCCGACCAAAACCCTGATTGATATCCCCCCAAGTGACTCGACTGACGTCTCATGGTAAATTTAGTCAGTTGCTGACTTCATGACTTTATGGGACGATGAGTCCATGTATTTGTTGAGTTGAACATGATGTTCTGAAACTCATGAATTGAACATGTCCATTGAGACAAAGGTATAATTATCACGTTGAGGTGAGCAAGTATTTCTCATTCGATGAATTATTGAATATTGAGAGTTGGACCAATATTCCTTGGTTTGAGCAAATATTGCTTGTCTGAGCAAGTGTTGCTCGTCTGATGAATTATTGGTAGCGAGACCAAGATAAATATTAATTAAAATACTGGTAGTTGGACCGAGCGTAATTAATAAAATACTGACCATGAGGTCGTCGTAAAATTATTAGTATCTGAATCTGGAATTATGATCCTTGGACTCAGAAACCCTAATTTGATCAATTGATGAACAATTAAGAATTTAACCATGGAATGAAGGAAGGACTGGTTACATGAGACCATGGGTCAATCATGTAGTGCCCATGTGCTCACGTGAGCAAATACCAAGACCTCCTGAAGGGTTGGTGAAAAGATTATCAAATGCTGGTTTAATTATTTATTAAAATAATGTTCGTCTGAGCGTTTAGACGATAAAACCTAATTAATTATGAAGAGGTGATGGACCAACCAATGGGTCATGAAACCGGCCCTGGGTGATCGTGGGATCGACAGACGATCACTCCATCAAATTCCAAAATTATTCGGAAGAGTTTTGGACCCAATACGTGCAATTGCGCAAATTAGGTCAAATCATGAAAATACGTGGGACCGGCTCCTTGCAAGCCAAAGAGCCAACCTTGGTCATTCAAGGTAAGATGCTCATGTCCCCAGGGTGTCCGTGTCTCAATCCTGAGAATTTTGATATTTTCTGGCGTGCATTTGAGCATCCATTCGAGAAAATATGACAAAATTAGGGTTTTGCAGAAACTGAGGAAAACTCATGAGATGAAGGAAAATAATTATAAAATAAAGGAATAATGAGGCGTTGGACCGCTGAGGCCAAGGCATGTCCGGTCGGCCAGTGACCACGGTCCCGTGGTGCCTTTTCCTAATTTTATATTATTTTTCACGAATTTATGAAAATATCATGAATTTAGGGATTTTGTTGAAGTCAAGGAGTTTCCTTGAAGTGAAGGAGTTTCCATGAGATCAAGGAAACAAATAATATTAATAATAATGAAATAAGGGCGTGTGGGACCGGCTTGAGCATGGTCGGCCGGCTGGGCCCGGTCCCGTGAGCTTTCCCTAATTTTATGTATTATTTCACGATTTGAAGGAATTTCCATAATTTTAAGGAAATACCATGGGATCACGAAATTTCATGAGTTCAAGGAACATAAAATATAATAATAATAAAATAAGGGGCGTGTGGGACCGGCTAGGGCATGGCTGGCCGGCTGGGTTCCGGTCCCACGTGTTTTCCCTAATTTTATGTTATATTTTTCATGGGTTTATGAAAGAACCATGAGATGAAGGAGTTTTCATAATTTGAGAGAAATACCATGAAATCAAGGAATTTCATGGGACCAAGGAAAACTTAAAAATAAATAATAATAAAATAAGGGGCATGTGGGACCGGCTATGGCATGGACGGCCGGCTAGGGCCCGGTCCCACGGTTTCCCCAATTTTATGTATTATTTTTCATGGATTTGTGAAAATACCATGAGATCAAGGAGTTTTCATGAGTTTAAGGAAATAATAATAAAATAATGAGGAACCATGAGGTGTGGGGCCGGCCGGGATCAAGGCATGGCCAGTTGGCCAATGATCACGTCCCCACAACATTTTCCCAATTTTATATTATTTCCTTCGTGTGAAGGAAGCACCATGAAACTGAGGAGTTTCCTCAAAACGAAGGATATTTTTTCAAATGAAAGGATTTTCATAAGATTAAGGAAAATAACAAAAATATGATAAAATATAAAACTGGCGTGGGATTGGCCACGACATGGCCGGCCGGTCGGTGAGCCCAATCCCCTGGCGCCTTGGTCAACATTTTAATTATTTATTATTTTCTTTCCTATTTTGCATAGGTTCATTGTTTCGTCGTATTTTGAAATACTTGTTCGTGCGGTGATTGTTAGTGCATCATCGTTGAGTACACTTGCACATTTTGAGCCGGGGCTTACTCAGAGGTAGCTCAGATGCCCGTGCGTTGAATATTTATTACTAACCCATGGAATTCTTCTAGGAAGAACCATAGATTGAAGTAACGAAATACTGTAAAAATATTTGAATATTTTCGGAAATTCAGTGGATGAATCCAAGAAGTTAGGAATAATTAACTTATGGCTCTATACTAGCAGAGCAAGCTGTCTAGGAGCATTCATTATTCTGACATGAGATTGTTGGAGCTTCATATCCTTTATATAGTCAGGGAAACTCGTTGTTTGTATCCTGAAGACGTTATCGCTCTATACTAGCAGAGCAAGCTGTCTAGGAGCCGTCAATCTCGTGATTCCATATAGAAATAGTTACTGAAGTGTTCAGTATTCATGAGATATGCCGCTGTCCAGCCGAGAGACTACATATCTGCATGTACTCTGAGAGACAGTATTCTCAGTCAGAGGTTCGATGAGAGACCCGTGTCTCAATACTCGCGTCTGATTGCTGGATCAGAAGTTCGTATAATTATGGGTTTACGATTTTAGCCTTTGTCGAAAATCCACCATCTATAAATCATCATATTCTTATGGAGATTATAAGGAGAACACATACTTGAGAACATCCTGGAGATGTATTTCGTTTATCGCCTGATAAATACTTCAGTCTTGGTCGAGTAGAAATCATCTCAGCAGAAGGAGGAATTTGCACCAAGGGTTGACCAACCATCAGATAATCATGTAGAAGGTCGAATTGCTGATCCCAAAAGTTTATGTAACCAGAGGTCACATACGTAATTCGTTCAGAACAGGGGAACCAATAATTGCTTCCTTCCACATGAGTACAGTCTAAACGGGTCATAAGTTGTTCAACTGATGGCTTTCTCCTTCGAAGAGTATGAACACAATGATCCATGCCCATTTGTCGAGCTGCTCTATCGATGTTGTATTCTTCCACTGAAAAAGCTCCATATGTTGCTGACACTAAGTGACCAGGAGTGCAACTCAGCATAAAAGATCTCTCACCATCACTTTTATCTGTACCAGATTTCAAGGTAACACTCTCCTCAGTATTGAAGGTTGTTAACTGAGAAATATAAGGAGGAATTGACACCCATGGACGAAAGTTAAACTCAGACTCCTTGTCTAACACATCAACAAGACGTGGTTTAACTCGAGGCTGCTTTGTAGACCAACGCATGATCCTGGCATTATCCTTCTCAGAGAAAACGTGTCGAGCATCAGCGTTTGGTCCTTGTAAAATGGTATGGGGAATGGGTGCATAATTCTTGAAATGTTCCCACATCAAAGCTTGGAGAAACATTGTATTGGCATAGCATTCAATATTCATAAAGCTGTTAGAAATGATGGAATCTATCACCAAGGAGTCTAAGTTGGAGTACAAAGAACCCATGAATAGGCCGCCAATTGGAAGTTGCTCACCTTGGGCCATCTTGATAGCAAAGGGAACCACAAACGGCTTCAACAAATTTCCACTATCTTCAAATATATCTCTGGACAACCATAAACATAAGAAAGCAACAATAGACAACATACCGTCAACGGGAGTTTCAGGAGCCTCATCTCTTGGCCACCAGTATGTTAAGCAGTGAGCATAAAATATATACTGGATACTTTATTAATTTCCTCCATTTTGGCTGTCAGAATATTGGAAATTGCTTTCTCCTCCGCTGAAAGACTTTCAGGAAGATTGCTCGTGACTGGAAGATGCAACAAAGCAACTACATCCTCTAAGGTGATAGTAAACTCTCCCCAGCTGCAAATGAAAGTATGAGTTGGAATACACCAACGGGAAAGCAGAGCCACTATACCTCTCACATCGTGAAAGATGAACAAGTCTCTAGTTGCTTGAATAGCTCTTGTTATTTGTGCACGATCCAGCATGGCTCGAACACGAGGAAAACCAAGCATATGTGTTACCCATCTAGAAATTTTTTCCAAAGGTCGGCGAGAAAGCTTAAATTCTATGATTGAAGCAGAAAAATTTCCTCGTTCAAGACAGAATCGAATAGTCGCTCGAGGAGTCACCAATTTTTTTTGAGTAACGTTTCTAGGATTTATCAGAAGACGAAATGCTGGAGTCTTGAGGCATTTCTCAGGATGTTGAACCACGAAGAACCCATCATCTGTGTTTGGGATATTCTTGATCCCATGTGTTTCTTCTTCTCCTTCTTCAATAGAAGTCTCATCCATGCATGTATCATCTCTGGGGGGCATCATTATCTATGCATGTATCATTTCCGGAGGCATCATTATCTTGGGAATCAGACATTCTTGTGAAGTGGCTGTAACAGTCACGCAACACTCTACTTCAGTATATCATTCACACAAGATGCAAACTTAAGCAAAACGATGAAATCAAACAACTGGATGCCAAAGATGCTCAATCAGTATCTACGAAAATGATAATTCTTAACTCTTACCTGTTTACGATTCCACTAGCAGTAGTGATTGTGATACAATAAGTTAGCACTTCAGAAAACTTGCTCGTTTCTTCGAACCTACAAAAATGAGCAAAACTTTGATTTTCAAAATCGAAACCTGATTTTCATAAAATCATGAACATAATTTTTCCATTGAGTGAACATTTACCATTGAGTTATGAACAGACTCACACCAATGCAATATATCATCATAAATAATTGTCTACTTTTAATGATTATTCAAAAGTCAAACTTTGATTGTCAAAGAAAATAATATATGTATTTATATAGATATATATAAAACGTGAATTACTCACGTAAATGCAAAAAAAAACGTGGATATTTCATGGTTTTATCAAAAAAAAAAAAAAAAAATCTTTTTCCTTCGTACAGTCGTCTGTCTTCGAAACGAGGGTTTACTTCCATTTTGTGAAAATTCATACCTTTCAAGATAAAGTTTTGGTTTTCATGAAATCTCATAAACAAAATTTTATCACTAGACACAGGTCTATACATAAAAAATCTCTCCTAAGTCAGGGATTGTTACTAGTTTCTTAAACTAACGATCGAACGAACATACGTTTTTCAAACAAGGGTTTTCTACAAAACTCACACTTATATATGCACATGTATATACATAACTTTAACATGAACAAAACATGAACAACTCATGAAACAGAAAACACAAAAAAAAAATATTCGCTCACCTGGTCGGTGCAGGCCGGAATATGGTCGGGCGGTGGTGGCGACGGACGATCGGCGGCAACAGCTCCGGCAAAAAATTTATCCTGCTTTCTCCTGTGCTCAGACGTGAGGATGATGAAGGGAGGAAGGTGGTGGTCGGTCGTGTGGAGGAGAAATAAAAAAAAGGGGGATTAATTCCTTTTATATCAAATTTTGTTTCCAAAACCTAATTCCACAAGGATTTCCTTCTTGGGCCCGGCCCGTGGGTCCTAAATCGACCAAGGTTCCATCACCAAATCAGCGGTGCTATACCACTTTACGCTTGTTAGACGATGCTCTATCATGCCACTGGGATCTTCGTTCAAGCCATAGTTCACTCGTGCAATCAAAAATCCAGTAACATCTTATCTTACGACTAAGTTCAATTACTTATTTCGTTTATAACTAGAATCACCATCCAGTGCTGACTGAGGAACATGACTGTCCCTCACTAAGCAGAGGAATTAATATAGATGGTGGATTTTCGACAAAGGCTAAAATCGTAAAACCATAATTATACATACTCCTGATCCAGCAATCATATGAGTATTGAGGCTCATGTCTCTCATCGAAGCATGAAAGCTCATGCCACAAGAATCTCTGACTGAGAATACTGTCTCTCAGAGTATACGTAGATGTGTAGTCTCTCAGCTGAGGCAACGACATATCTCATGAATACTGAGCAATTCCGGTAATTACTTCTATATAGATTCGAAAGATTGGACGGCTCCTAGACAGCTTGCATGCTAGTATAGAGCAATAACATCTTCAGGACGTAACAATGTTTTCCCTGACTATATAAAAGAAATATGATGCTTCAACAAGCTTATATCGCTCAGTTCTCAGATAATTAATGCTCTTAGACAGCATGCCTCCTAGTATAGAGCCATCAATTAATTATTTCTAATCCTTAAATTCATTAACTGAATATTTGGAAATACTCTACGTTCTTCATAATATTTCATTACTTCAATGTGTGGTTCTTCCTAGCAGAATTCCATGGGTTAGTAATAAATATTCAACGTACGGGCATCAGAGCTGCTATCGATTAAGCCCCGACCAAAATGGTGCAAGTGTACTCAACAACAATGCACTAACGAGCACCTGAATGCACGAACGAGCATTCCAAAATATGAAGGAACGATGAACCTATGCAAAATAGGAAGAAAAATAATAAATAATAAAATATTAGCTAGAGCGCTAGGGGACTGGACCCACCGGCCGGCCGGTCATGTCGTGGCCAGTCCGACGCCCAATTTTATATTTTATCATAGTTTTATTATTTTCCTTGATCTCATGAAAATCCCTTCATTTGAACAGATATCCTTCATTTTAAAGAAACTCCTCAGTTTCATGGTGTTTCCTTCACATCAAGGAAATAATATAAAATTCGGAAAGGTGTCGTGGGACCGTGTCTACTAGCCGACCGGCTATGCCCTAGTTGTGGCCGGTCCCACACCTCATGATTCCTCATTATTTTATTATTATTATTTCCTTCATCTCATGAAAACTCCTTAATTTCATGATATTTCCTTCGAATCATGAAAATAATATAAAATTAGGGAAGACTCGCGGGACCGGCCCTAGCCGGCCGACCATGCCATAGTCGTGGCCGATCCCACATGCCCCTTATTTTATTATTATTAGTATTATTCTTTCCTTCATCTCATGGAAACTCCTTCACTTTAAGGAAAACTCCTTTATTTCAACAAACTCTTTGATATGGTATTTCCCTAAAATCATGAAAATAATATAAAATTAGGAAAAGTGCCATGGGACCGGGCTTATTGGTCGGACGGCCATGCCTTGTCCATAGCCGGTCCCACACTTCATGATTACTTATTTTATTATTATTATTTCCTTCATCTTATGAAGTTTCCTCAGTTTGAGCAAAAAACCTAGATTTCTTCATATTTTCTCAAAATATGCTCAAACGCACATCAGAAAATATGAAAATCATCAGGTCTGAGACATGAACACTTTGGTGACATGATAATATTACCTTGACCTACCAAGGTTGGCTCTTTGGCTTGCAAGAGGCCGGTCCCCACATTTTCATCATTTGACCTAATTTGTTCACATTAGGTTCAAACTCTTCCAAACAACTTGGAATTTCATAAAACAATCGTCAGTCGGTCCCATGACCAACCAGGGCCGGTTTTATAACCCCTTGGTCGGTCCTTCATCTTTTCATAATCTATTAGGTTTTATCACCTAAGGTTCAGACGAACATTATTTGAATAAATGATTAAACCAATATTTGATTATCTTTTCACCAACTGGTCTTCAAGAGACTTTGTTTTTTTTTCTCACTAGAGCATCTGGGCGTTACATGGTCGACTAATTATCCCATGTAGCCGGTCCCTCCTTCACTCCGTGGTTGATTTTCAATAAATCATCAATTGATCAGCAATTGATCGAAATTTGGGTTTTCGAATCCAAGGTTCATAATCCCAGATTCAAACTCTAATAATTTTACGTTGATCCCATGACAACATTTTAATTAATTATACTCGGTTCAGTTGCCAGTATTTTAAATTAATATTTTATTTTGGTTCTGTTACCAATAATTCATCAAACGAGCAACATTCGCTCAGACTAAGGAATATTGGTTCAACTATCAATATTCAACAATTCATCGAATGAGCAATATTTGCTCACCTTAACTATCAACATTTACTCGAGAATTATACCTCTGTCTCAACAGACACGTTCAATTCATGAGTCTTAGAACATTTGAAAATCATGTTCGACTTAGAAATACAAGGATTCATTGTCCCATAAAGTCAGCAACTGACTAACCTTGCAGACTTCATAATCACGAGACATCAATCGTGTCATATGGGGGATATTAACTAGGGTTTTGGTCTGGCGGTATATGACACGTGTGTTCATACACATGATGAGAATGTGAGCAAGTTATGCAATCAGTTGTAGGAGTTAGCAAAGTAGTGGATGGAAAATCAACCAAGTCTCTGCACGATGAGAAACTGGTTTTAACACGATTTCCACTTCCCCACTCTTTGACTCCAGCAACTGTCACACTTCATGGGATCAAGGTGTTTACAATTCTTGCAATATAAATAAGTCTCTGAATCATGATTGAAGGAACGGGCAATCTCTGGTCGAATAGACAACAAGAGGTTAAGAACTCAACATCTGAGCAATTACTCTCAACAGAGAAAATTCAATCAATCAGAACTTATCTTATTTCTTCACGCAGAATACACAACATACCTACAATCTTCGATCATCATTGATCTCACACATTTCTCAGCTTCCCTCCTACAGATCGACCCATCCTCTCTTGTGACCGAATTGACTCTGGAACGACCATTGTCTTGGTTTAGGCAGGAGTCCTACAGATTGATCTCTCGAACTTAAAGCACTCCCTTCTTGCAGTGCATTTGTGTGAGGTTAAGCATTTCGCTCGGTTCAAGGAGTCTCCTCCGCACGGTCGTCTCCTCATTTCCGTAAAAACCAGCAAATCGTTTTTCCCCATCCACAACAGTCAGTCAGGTGCCTCTGGCATAGACTTTTATAGATTATTCAGTCGATCAGGCGCCCTTGGCATTCTTGTGACTATTTGTGGATTTGTCGGCCAACTGGGCGTCATTGGCATTCCCATAGCCTTTTGTAGATTTTTCAGTCGATCAGGCGCCTTTGGCATTCCTGTGACCTTCTGTAAATTTGTCAGCCGACTGGGCGCCACTGGCGTTCCCAAAGCCTTCTGTAGATTTTTCAGTCGATCATGCGCCTTTGGCATTCCTGTGACCTTTTGTAAATCTGTCAGCCAACTGGGCGCCATTGGCGTTCCCAAATCCTTTTGTAGATTTTTCAGTCGATCAGGCGCCTTTGGCGTTCCAGTGACCTTTTGTAGATTTGTCAGCCAACTGGGCGCCATTGGCATTCCCAAAGCCTTTTGTAGATTTGTCAGTCGATCAGGCGCCTTTGGCATTCCTGTGACCTTTTGTAAATTTGTCTGCCAACTGGGCGCCATTGGCGTTCCCAAAGCCTTTTGTAGATTTGTCAGTCGATCAAGCGCCTTTGGCATTCCTGTGACCTTTTGTAAATTTGTCAGCCAACTGGGCACCATTGGCGTTCCCAAAGCCTTTTGTAGATTTTTCAGTCGATCAGGCGCCTTTGGCATTCCTGTGACCTTTTGTAGATTTATTAGCAAACTAGGCGCCATTGGCATTCCCAAAGCCTTTTGTATATTTGTCAGTCGATCAGGCGCCTTTGGCATTCCTGTGACCTTTTGTAAATTTGTCAGCCAACTGGGCGCCCTTGGCATACCCGTATCCTTTTGTAGATTTGTCAGTCGATCAGGCGCCTTTGGCGTTCCTGTGACCCTTTTTCAGCACATTGCATACGCACTCAAAAAAGAATTTTATTCTTACCGTAGAACTGTCTACAATTTGTAGCTCATTTCCCATGTTCTACTCTTCCTTTTGTTTTAATGACGAGGAAAGGGGTCGCGTTCGATCGCTTGTCTATTTACCTCGACCTCTCCAGAGGCGCGCATTCGTTCGAATATGCTCCTTATAGCGAAACGCTCTTCCTTCGGGTGTCCCAACCTCCGATGATAGTGACAGTATTTGATCAAGTTCTTATCCATCTTGCTGACGTCTACCAATTTCGGGGGTAGTTGGATTTCCTTTCCTGTAACCCATTGGTTCAGTAATTTGATTGTGCGTTCCCTGCTGCAAGGCAGTGGTGGTGGTGGGTTCGAATCTCGCCTAGCCCATCCGTTTCTTCCCTGACTCCCGGTAGCAATTTGGAATTGGTCCCTCTTTTCCCTGTTAATGTTGAGTCTTACGTTGCATGGTGCCCCAGACACGGTACCAACTGTGTAGCGCCAAGCAGAGTCTATATTTGTTTCTTATACGCAATCAGCGATCCTCTCAGCTTCTTCTTCTAGCTCAACGAAAGTCTGGAACCTGAAATTGATCAAGCTTTCCTTGAAAGCTGGGATCATCCCTCGCACACAGATTTCAACAAGCGTTCCCTCATTGATGTCTTCATGACAATCTAATTCCAAGTGTCGTAACCGCAAGATATGCTTTCCTATTTTTTGTCCACTCTTGCTCAAGTCTATTGCCGTGATTTTCCTCTTGGCTGAATAGAATTTACCGAGAAAGAGTGTGGACATAGCTGACCAAGAATCCACGTTTTATGTTTTCAAGTTGTCGTACTAGGTGAATGTTGTACCCGTGAGTGATTTGGGGAATTACTTCAAGCACAATTTTCCATCGGAAGCTCTATCATTCATTGCTGATACGAATCGGCTGAGAGGCTCCCGCGCGTTCCCATGTTCGTCATATGTCTTGAATTTCTGAGAAGTGTAATCCTCAGGGTATTGGTATTCTCGGAAATGTGTCGGGTATGGGTTGCTTACACGACAGTGGTTGTATTATTTTACCACATGATAATTTTTCTCCAAGTATTTCGCCATTTCTTCCTGTGACATCGTCGTTGTCTTGTCGCCTTGGTATTCCTCGCCTTTGGTTGCTTCTTTGGGTGTGTTTGTCCTGCTATCACTGCTTTTGCTATCCAGTCTTCGAGCTCCCGCCTTCTTTTTAAGCGCTCGTCTAGTTCCTTTTGCATATCCTGCAAAGCTGGTGGTGTGGGTTTTGGTAGCTGGATTACCCGCGTGTTCTCCACTTATGTTGCTAATATCTTTTTGTATTGGGGTTTATGTCCCGGCGCTTGTTTGATAGCATCCTGGGCCAGCAGTTCTTCTTCGCTGTCGTCGTCCTCCATAGTCACCTCATCGAGGTTGATAGGTTGATTGGTCGCTTGGTTTCCCATCGCGCCTGAGTTAGCGCTTTCTAAGTAGGTCATGGTGAGCTAGGCACGAGCCTCCGGGTGTGGTCGCCAAATGTTGAGGGGTGAATTCAGTTCTGGTCCTACCCGTCCTAGCTACACCAAATGACCTCACTTTTCTAGGAATAGTAAGAGAGAGTTACCTTTCCATTGTACCTTGTCCTTCTTTATATAGACTTTTCTAAAAATCCCTCATTTTATGTCATCATGACACATGTCCTAAACCTCCTTATCGCGCGATGGAAGCAAAAACGCCAGCGTTTGATGAAGAAAAGCTTGTGTTGATACACGAAAAATAATGCCCCTTAACGGGCCAAGGGTGCCCCCCTTAAGAAGGGAGGTAAGCCTAACATGAGGTGTGGGGACTTTGGGACTAAGCCCAAGCCCAAATGAGAAAATACCCATGAAAGAAGAAGGACAAGGAAGAAATTAACAAATAAGGAGAAGGTTATATTAAGGAGTGGCACTAGGAGTAATTAAGAGAGGTTATGACATGTGTCATGATGTCATAAAAAGAGGGACTTTTGAGAAAATCGATATAAAGAAGGACAAGGTACAATGGAAAGGCAACTCTCTCTCTTACTATTCCTAGAAAAAGTGAGATCAGTTGGTGAGACTAGGACGGGTAGAACCAAAACTAAAATCACCCTTCAACAGCTGGCGTGTGATGTTTCACCGCCCCTCACATCTTCTCTCCAAATCTCGTTTATTATATTAGGGTTTGTTTTTTATTATTTGTTTTATTAGTTAAATAATCAGTGTGACCCAATTCTTATTAGTTTATATTAATAAAATCACCAGTGGGATCCTAAAATATCTGATTTGTTGATTTTGCCTTGGTTTCCTATAGTGCAAAAACATGTTTGTTCATCCACGTGGCTCACCAAAAGCAAAATTTCGTTGATTACCATAGGAATTGCCCTAAGTATGTGGCGACCGAGCATGCATATGGATCATGGGTGCATGGATAGAATTGTATTAAGGTTCTTGGTCATAAAATTATACGGAAGAACTACACAAACATGTCATGAACTTTCCACCCAACTTAGATGGTAGTTCCCATCATATTTGACATGTCACTAGAATATTGCATCTCAAGTACGTTCATAGTTAGTGGAATTATGTTAGTCAAAGTAGGCACTACGTCAGGGTTTCATTGCAAAAATGTATACGAAAATCTTTCTATTAGTTAATTTGGAAATAATACATAGATATAAATAATCATTAATATGTCAAATTGTTTACATTATGATGATGTATTCTAACATTTTAAATATTTTCTGAAGGAGCTTCAACTTTGCTCAACTTATGGAGACATCTCATTCCTCTGTCTATGATATACCAAGCAATTACTAAGAAGTAATATACAAACTAGTTCACATAAAAGGCTCGAGAGAAATTTTTCAAAAAATATTATTCGTTGTAGGTTGATGACATTATGCAGTCATGCCACATCTAATTTTTTTCATTTTAACTTTGTCAGCGATTAGCAAAACATAAGATGGCTCCAGGTGGGTCAAATTTTTTTTTTGAGAGAGCTTAAACATGAACATTTGAAATATTTAAAGAAATAAACAGGAGGTTATGAGTTAAAGGGCAATAGTGCTACAATGACCGTGGAATACACCGGGAGAAATCCCGTGACACTAATAGGGGTGGTGGGATTTCTCCCGATGTATTTCACGGTCAACAAATCATTTCTGGTTAAAGGGCAGGTTCGTGTCTGACAAAACATAAGTGATGATTTTAAGATTTCTTTAATCTAGCTAATTATATTTGGTTTTTCCTATTTCCCATCCCCATTTTTCCTATTTCCCATCCAGCTAAATTCCCATCCCCAATTTTCCTAAATACCACCCACATAAATTTTCAAATATCCTAAATACCATCTTTTGACATTTTATTTACACCCAATAATAAAATTAGCAAAAATAAATAAATACACAATCCAACTACTAATCAAAAGTGAAGAAAACGAAACCAAATCACGAATCACTTGTTCATTCTTCTACGCCTCTGACAACTACATCTTCTACTCTATCTCCACGATACACCGCCACCTTCAATCACTTTTTTTTATTGTCGTTTCTAGTTGCTTTAGATTTTAGTCATCTTGCTTTTCATCAATTTGTTCTATTTTGAACAACCATTCTAATTTTATTAAACTATTTTCTAGAGAACTAGTCGTTTATCGAGACTGCTAACATTTGTAGTCCTTCATCAACTGTATATATTTGCTAGGTACCTGTAGACGTCCAATTTTGGCCAACTCATGGTAGTTGTTGTCGTCTTAAACTGAACTTATAATGCATGATAAAGTTAACTTCTAATCATGGTGGTGGTTATAATGGTATAAAATTCAAAAATTAACGCCGCACTGAAAACCTTTCGACGTTTATAATGCATGCTAAAGTTCACGACCAATGTCCATTAAAATACATGGAAAGTATCAATGGACTTGAGTTAAACTCGTCTTACTCATTCCTGATGCAAGCTCACATTGGATGATGATGTGCAGTACATTTTATGGCCACTAATAATAAAGTTAAAACCTTGTACCTGGTAGTTGTGGAGAGTTTGGAACAGACAGGGTATGCATATCGAAATTAGGGAGAGCTTGGAAGTGTTGTGGAGGCAAGATATTAAGCTCGTTCAAAGGATTGCTTGATAGCTAGGTCGGTCATAAATTAGGTTACCAATATCCAAATTTCATTCACAAAATGAGTTTTTAATAAAATTAACATAATCCTTCCGATGTTAGATTCAGCTAGGGTTAGGATTTGGATATTTTTCTCTAGACTTTCAACAATGAAATCTTCCATAATAATGATTTACTAATCAATTGCCGATCAATTCGTATATTGTTTCTGCTTTGATTGTTTTTAAGTGGTTTTGTTTAAGGAGAGATTAGTTAAGGTTTAATGGAAAGGAAGATGTGAGGTTAATGAAGAAGATAAATAAAAAATGCTAGTAGTCATAGTATTTTGACTTTTTAGGTGGTACTTAGGAAAAATCAGAAATGAAAAATAGATAGACTTTAGAAATTGTGAAGAGGGTAGGAAATAGGAAAAGTGGGGATAGGAAATAGGGAAAACCTTATATTTTAAATATTTAATGATTGGTAGATGGTATGATTTTAAGATTTCTTTAATCTAGCCAATTATATTCTGAATATTTAATGTTTGGTACATAGTAAATGTTCAATATCTAATTTTGATATCCAATATTTAAAATATTAACGATTGGATCTGGACCAACAATTGACCGTCAAAGTCTTTGTTTGACCATGTATTGATTCAGATTACATATAAATTTTAGGATTTTACATTATATCCTTGAATTTCAAACCATTAACACAGTTAAACAACAAAAACGTGCAATCCCTAATTTCTTAATCACCATTGCATTCACAACATCATTAGTGTTTTGTAGTAATTAATAATCAACAATATTTGTTCTCAACTCCGACCAACCACCATATATTTTATATTTCTCTCTAAACACTACTCCATTCTGAAAAGAGGAGGATACCCAAATACACCACAATATTTTTATTTCAACCTATAAGTCCTCTACTGAATGTGATCGTATATGGACAGAGTCGAGACAACACCACAATTTGATTCACACTTTGTGTGATCGTCTATGGATACGATATCAAGAAAATACAACAACATGATAATTTGTGTGATTGACTATGAATACAAGATCGAGACAATACAACAACAAAGTGTGTACTTGATAATAGGTTCGGTAATAACCAAACTCTATAGGATCACTATCAAGTATTGAGGAGTTAATGTAAAGTGCAATTTACTTTAATTATAATAAAATAATTATAATGCTGAAAAGTAAAGTAAATGGCACAACAAGATTTTGTTAACGAGGAAACCCCTGGGACCTAGTCCAGTTTTGAGTACTCTTAGAATTAAGTCGTTATACAAAATCTAATACCAACTTCGTATAGTTGAGACCAAACAGACTACCTCTGGCTACTTAGTTCCGTCAGTACCCCTGCGCCTTCGACTTCTAGAGTCACGCACGTGAATAGCAAGTCCTTTGGATCGTATTCCAAACAGCAAAGGAAGAATCTGTTTGGTGACCACTCTAATCAATCTTGCTACAAGATATAGATGAGTCGTTGACAAATGCTCTTATGTTTAATCTAATAAACTCCTTTGTCTGGTTAGATCAATCTAACTATAACTAAAGAAATAGTCAAGTATAGATTCACACTCAATCAATATGGATCTCAAAGATAAATGTGGAGAATGATGATCTCACACAACCAATTAATCAATCAGATCTATCAAAGATAAATCGATTCTAGTTGGATCCCAGTCAATCAAGGTTTGTGCACTAAATCCACAAGATACGAAAACTAATAAGAATTCTTCTTCGTCTTCAAATCTTCTATTGCCTTCAAATACCTGCACACACCACTTGAATCTCTTGTCATCAATCACGCACAGAACGAAGTCTGTTAACAATGGATTATCACAAGATGTCTTTAGATCTAAAAACAGTTCTAAAGATCCCGTCGATACTTTGATCTAGTCTGAGTGAATATTATATCAGAAGAGAAGATTCTCAAGTATAAACAAACTAGTTAGGTGCAATCAAAGTTTCAACAACCGTAAGTCAATCAAATCAAATCGAAAACTAATAATACTGCAATTATCTAGTTTCCCACCAACGGTACTCGTAGAGATTCTTGATCCCACAGAAGTCTTTAAATGAGCGGTCGTAAGAGATTTCACTTAATTAAGATATTTTCCTCTCTGAATAGACGGCTCCACCAGAAACAACAAGAAATGAAGTTTGCTTGGCTCTTAGGATAGTTTGCTAAAAATACAAACTTAAGTATTTATATTTATAGACCAAGGATGTTTGGACACCAAGGAATTTCCAAGACCGAAATATTATTAAGATACACAATAAATATCCAAATTCGGTTTTCACAATTCCAATAAATGTTAGTCCAATACTTCCGAAATCTCTCAAATAGAAAATCTCCAATTAATAATGTTACATTACTAATTTGTATTCTCTAGAGCTGTGCATTAATTGCTAGTAATTAAAGCATATAAAATCAAAAACCTTAATTAAAAGATTCTTAATTTATTTCGGCATAGGATCACCTCGAGTACCAAGGAATATCTTTGAAAAATAAATGATAAGAGTTATTGCTCGTGCTCAGAGTATGTTGACATCTTTTCACTGCAAATCCTTATTTCATATTTACATGGATTTATTTCATGGATTTTCACTGCAAATACTCTCAGAATTAAGATGTTATATAAAATTTAATACCAACTTCGTATAGTTGAGACCAAAAAGACTACCCCTAGCTACTTAGTACCCTCAGTATACCTGCGCCTTCGACTTCTAGAGTCACGCACGTGAATAG